>NC_134802.1:34776190-34878690 GCF_046742065.1 Oratosquilla oratoria
CCATAATAGTTTCATCTGTACGTCAAAGAGGATTAAGTTAGGTTAAGTTAGGTTAGGGTAGGTTAAGTTGGGTTAGGTTAGATTAGGTTAGTTTAGATTAGGTTGAGTTAGGTTGGGTTAGGTTAGGTTAGGAAGGATTAGGTTAGGTTAGGATAGGGTGGGTTAGGTTGGGTTAGCTTAGATTAGGTTGGGTTAGGTTAGGTCAAGTTGGGTTACTTTAGATTGGGTTAGGTTGGGTTAGGTTAGGTAAGGTTAGGTTGAGTTTGGTCAGATTAGGTTAGGTTAGATTAGGTTGGGCTAGGTTAGGTTGGGTTGGGTTAGATTAGGTTAGGATGGGTTAGGTGGGTTAGATTAGATTAGGTTGGGTTAGGTTAGGTCAGGTTGGGTTAGTTTAGGTTATATTAAGTTAGATTAGGTTACTGCAGGTTAGGTTAGTTTAGGCTGGATTAGGTTAGAATAGGTTGGGTTAGGTTAGGTAAGGTTAGGTAAGGTTAGGTCAGGTTAGGTTCCTACAATGGTTCTGAGGTCGGGGAAGAGATCTGAATTCGAGGGGAAGGGCCCAGTGGAGGAAGAATTAGTCTTTGTTTTTCGAAACTGCAAACACATTCATATAGATGTATACATATATACGTACCTCTTCGACAAGAGAAAAAACAAATGTATGGAAAGAGTGGTGTAGGTAAAGTCCAGGAAAGAGCAGAACTACTTTATTCTCTAACATTTCGACAGTCTTCTTCAGTGAAACGTTAGAGAATGAAGTACTTCTGCTCCTTCCTGGACTTTACCTACACCACTCTTTCCATACATATATACGTATATATTTCGTTGTATGTTTTAATCATTGGAAAGGTTTTGGAGTGGGTATTTTGCATGTACACATAAGTACATGCAAACTGGGACACATAATACACGCATGTATTCGTGATTACAAGTAGAGATATAATCCAAGTATATAGCATATGCATAAATTCATGTATACGTTCATACAACTAAACATTCATCCACATATGGATATGCACATACATATTGTCACGTCCTTAGCGTGAATAGATTCCTGTGGTTGTGCTGTGTCACAACATTGTGTGAATAAAGTCTCCTGTTTGTAATTTTAAGGCACGCCTTGAGTGAATATATTATATAAAATTGGAATGTATTCCCTAATGTGTATATGTATTTCTTGAAATATTGTGCATTGCGCAATACCCGTCTGTTGGAGCGCGCCCATTACGTCTTATCACTTGACGCCAAGCTGAGAAACGTATCATAATTTGGTGGGAAAGGCTCACTCTGCTTTCCCATTGGTTGAAGATCTCTAAACTATCACTTTACGGAATATATTGCCATATTTTGAAACGTCAGCCCTCATTATTGGGAGTATGTAAAGCCGATGCAGAGAGCGACCCAAACATAGAACAGGGACCACACAAAGAGACATCGAGAAGAGAAGAAGAGACAGTTCCAGAACGAGAAAAGAACCGAGAAGACAAGAAAAGAAACAGACGCCCACTGCCCATCTGAATCTACGTAGAATTTCTTCTACCTTAGGCTATTACGACAACTCTGCTAAACAAGTCCTTTGGACCACAACTACAGCCCGTCTCCAAGCGAAGTGCAAAGTCTTCGTGTATTTCCTGAATAGTATCGGACATTCTCCAAATTGCTGCTGGACTATGAGCGACTCAACACTATCTTATTTTCTCAACTACGAAATAGCATCAACCATCTTGTTCCCGACTACCAAAAGCTTCACCTATCAGAAGAACTACAAGAACCTTTCCCTACCAGAAGTTATCGTCCATAATCTTCACCTCAAACTACCTATTTGTCCCCCGAGACCGTTGGTGCGACCTCAGCAACCGGTATCAAGACTCGTCTACACCATAATCAAGACTTCGTTTCGCCCACCTGGACTTACGTGTTGCAAACAAAAGCACACTCAACAAATATTTGGTAATATAATCACATTATTTCATGTTATATGTAACATGCTGTTATTATTCTATGGTCATTTATGTTGTATGTGTTATTTTTGTGAGGGTAATGATATTTAATTCTAACGATGAATTTATCCTGCCTAAGCTCTCTGTCATTCGTCCGGACTGAGCATGACCTTAACTTTTTTTTTTCGTGTCGCGACTAGCCTGACCCATAGGTGAGTCGTGACACATGCGAAGATACTGTACATGCACATACATACACACATGCGTACATACAAACCTACATACATACATGCACATACATACATAGACACACACATACATACACTCAATACATATATACATACATATGCATACATACATTCATGCAAAAATACATACATACATACATACACTCAATACATATATACATACACATGCATACATATTCATCTATCCATGCATACACATGTACATGCATACATGTATGCGAGTCCTGGATGGGCCACAAACAAACACCACACACGGAGGTCCTCCAATCAGTTCGAATTATCCCCCAAGAACTCGAGACGCCCCTGTTTTAGACAAAGGTTCTTTGTGCGGTGGAGACGCCCATTTGGCCCTTGGAGAGCCGGGAGGCTAAGTAGTGAGCCGGAGGGAGGGAGAGAGAGAGAGAGAGAGAGAGAGAGAGAGAGAGAGAGAGAGAGAGAGAGAGAGAGAGAGAGAGAGAGAGAGAGAGAGAGAGAGAGAGAGAAACCTGTAGCACCCCACCCCAACCTCAAGTCAAACAAGTTCTTCCTCAAATCAACTCCTCCTCAAGTCTCGAACTTCGAAACACCTTATTATGCGCTTGACTCGAATCCTGGTTCGCCCTCAAGAATCGCGTCCGCCTCCTCCTCCTCCTCCTCCTCGTCCTCCCCTCCTCCACCTTGAGGGAGAGGAAGGTAGTGTGACGTGCCCCTCTATCTCTCTCCTTTGATCCCCACAATAACTAAATAAATTGATCTATCAGAATTTGTAGCAGCTACTTCTGCGACAAATATATGCAATGTCATACGCTTTCATAGCTATGTACTTGGATAGAAGAGGCTTTATTTCTCAAGATTCCAATGAAATAGAAAAACAAATAAGACTCCTGCAGATTCCTTGGGATCTATGTTCTCGGGCGGGGGGAAAAGGGGAGGGGGGGAGAAGGGAGGGGGAGGGGGAGAAGGGAGGGGGAGGGGGAGAAGGGAGTGGGAGAGGGGAAGTAGGAGGAGGAAGGTAAGAAGATCGAGGGTGTGGGTGTGTGAGAAAGGGAGACAGCACAGATGGGGGAAAGGTGGGGGAAAGCTTAGATAGGGGAAACGAGGAAGAAAGAGGGGGTGAGGTTTGAACGTGTTTGTTTTGAGGTTACTACTACTGGTACTACTACTACTACTACTACTGGTACTACTACTACTACTACTACTACTACTACTACTACTACTGTTGTTGCTGCTGCTTCCAGCGACCACCACTCTTGTAGACCTGTATGGTGAAAGCAGTCAGGATATGTCCCCCACAGACCCAGTTCATTGGTACTACTACTATTACCACCACTACTGCTGCTACTGTAGTAGTAGTAGTAGTAGTAGTAGTAGTAGTAGTAGTAGTAGTAGTAGTAGTAGTAGTAGTAGTAGTAGCAGTAGTAGTAGAGGTAGTAGCAGAAGTAGTAGTAGTAGAAGTAGTAGTAGTACAGTATTAGTAGTGGTAGCAGTAGTAGTAGTATCAATAGTACAGTAGTAGTAGTAGTAGTAGCAGAAATAGCAGTAGTAGTAGAAGTAGTAGTAGTACAGTAGTAGTAGTAGTAGTAATAGTACAGTAGTAGTAGTAGTAGTAGTAGTAGTAGTAGTAGTAGTAGTAGTAGTAGTAGTAGTAGTAGTAGTAGTAGCAGTGGTGCTAGTAGTAGTGGTAGTAGTAGTAGTAGTAGTAGTAGTAGTAGTAGTAGTAGTAGAAGTAGTACAGTAGTAGTAGTAGTAGTAGTAGTACATTATTATTAGTAGTAGCAGAAGTAGCAGTAGTAGTAGTAGTAGTAGTAGTAGTAGTAGTAGTAGTAGTAGTAGTAGTAGTAGTAGTAGCAGCAGTAGTGGTATTGTTTTTCGTCCCCGATAACTATTGCTTCCTTCCCTGGGCATGGCGCTGAAGAGGTGAAGGCTTAGAGATGGCAAACGAAAGATTCAAGGGGAATCACAGAAGTCTAAAATGATGAGCACTCTTCTTTGAGTGAAGATTATTCTCCATTCATAAAATAATGCCATGTGACTCCGGTCCATAGGGGTTCACTATTCACCCTAAAATACTAACTACATACAACCTATGCAGTCAATCTCCCCATACGAGGATAGGAAAGGTGACAAAGGGAGGAGAAGAAGAAGAGGAGGAGGCCACGATGAGAGTAACTGATGCATTAATGCAGGCAATGTTATAATGATAAGAGAATCAAGTGAAATTGGTGACGGCGCCCACAGCGTGTGTCCGCTATTTCCATTGTTCTATAAGACTGAGGGGAGTCTAAGTGTCGGGGCTGACAATTGCATCATTTTTCCTGCATGGACGTTCGACGTTCGTGTGTAGAGTGAACTGCATCGTCACATTGTCACTTGTAAATATGGACCTGTACATATGTACATATTCATGTATACGCATATACATATACATACACATATACATATTCATATACAAATACGTACGCATATATTCATATACATATGCATACATATACACATGTACACACAAGTCGATATGAATTATTTTCCCTCCGCCCGTCGTCAGAATCAATGAACACTCTCACTTCCAACTGTAGGTGCAGCCTGGAGGGGCTGACATTCGATCTCAAGACCGACTATCAACCACGGAGACCAATTCTCTCCCTCTCCTCCTCCAACTACTACTACAACTACATTTCTACTACCATGACTACTACTCTACTGCCATTACTTCTGTTCAGTTACAAAGAAACAGACCCACACAAGTACAGTACAGACAACCGTCTAGCGTTTCTGTCCAAAGGAGATTTATGGACGGAACCTAGCCCAGCTAGGGATTCCTCTAAAGTCAATAAAATCACCCGGCGTTAGCCAGAATAAAATGCTTTTGAGTGACCCCATTTGACCTCTGCCTGACAAAGAGTTCGTGGCTTCATTCTGACTGCCGCCGAAAGATTTTATTCAGCCTGAGGTCGTCCCAGCATTCGTCCTCAAAGGGTTAACAGAGGTGAACCCTCACATCCTTTGGGAGATTTTCAAGGGTCAGATCACACGCCAGACTTCGTCCTCAGGAGGGGAGGAGGACCAGGATGCAAACTCGAAGTGAATCACCTAAAAGTGGTAATTGGACAGAGAGAGACAGAGAGAGAGAGAGAGATGGGGGGACAGGGAGAGATAGAAAGAGAGAGGGAAAGAGAGGGAGAGAGAGAAGGAAAGAGAGGGAGAGAGAGGAAGAGGGAGAGAAAGAAAAAGGGAGAGAAAGAAAGAGGGAGAGAAATAGAAAGAGAGAGGGAGAGAGGGAGAGGGAGAGGGAGAGGGAGAGAGAGAAGAGAGAGAGAGAGAGAGAGAGAGAGAGAGAGAGAGAGGGAGAGAGAGAGAGAGAGAGAGAGAGAGAGAGAGAGAGAGAGAGAGAGAGAGAGAGAGAGAGAGAGAGAGCGAGAGAGAGAGAGGGAAAGAGGGAGAGAGAGAAGGAAAGCGAGGGAGAGAGAGGGAGAGGGAGAGAAAGAGAAAGAGAGAGGGAGAGAAAGAGAGAGAAAAGAGAGAGCGAGGGTCTGAGGCAACAATTCCGACCCATTTCCTACCCGGGAGGGGGGGGGGATCACCTTGCAAATGGACAGAATCGTCTGGCGGCAGCTAAGGATCAAGTTCCTCTTGGGCTGGAGGTCTTGATTCCGGCACTACAACGTGGCGGGGGAAGGGGAAGGGGAAGGAGTGACTTATACTTAAAATCCTCTGGCCTCAGGGAAATCAACCCTCCACTTGGCACAGAAGCACCTGTCTAAGGTTTTCACAACTCAAGATGTCTCGCTTTTTGTCGAATGTATCTAAATCAATCACAACGTAAACAAACAAAAGAAATATTTTTGTGAAAGTATAGTGTTTGTATCATTACCAATAGTCGATGTGGTGTGTATGTGCATGATATCCATCTGCAAATAACCCTGACCCCTCACCCGATCCATCCCTGTTTATTACCATAATATGGAACTAGACGTAAGATAAAATCCCACAGGACGAACACGGAAAATTATTATTATTATTATTATTATTATTATTATTATTATTATTATTATTATTATTATTATTATTATTATTATTATTATTATTATTATTATTATTATTATTATTATTATTATTATTATCATGTTGCATATTTCAGAGCTGTAAAAGTGCATAGAACGCAGGACTAACAATATGGGGATATTTTTGAACAAAAACAAGAGCATACTAATTCAAATTAAACTAGTATTTATAAATACACTGCATGCACCTAACTAACGTGATCGATCACATAATCTTTATAGTCACTCCTAAACATTTAAAGAACACGAATAATTCAAATTTAAAAAGAATTAACAAAATTAGGGGTACACTTTAAATTAAGTCCAATGAAGGGCTGAATTCAGCCAAGTCCGAGACATGTTATACATTACAGACATTACCTTAGTTTGCCTCATGATATTTCCTCCTCGTCTGAGTAAGATCACACGACGGCAGCTGAATACAAATTGTAAACTACGACACAGATGGTTCAACCAAGCTGATCAAAGTAATTCTATCTTCATTACATTTGGAATTTCTCTCTGTCCTTAATCGAATACAATCATCTGGCGTCTGTTTGAGTAAGACAAAATGCGGAACTGATGCGAACAAGCTGACCCGCTGAACTCGATGATTTGCTTTGTGGAATTTACTTTCATTGATATCAGACATATGAGATTAAGTAGTTTGTCAGTAATAACCAGAGCTCCTTGGGGACACTATAGACACTGAAGAGGTTGAGTTGTAGTGTCATAAAGGAGAAACTTGTACAAAGGAAGTAAAAAAAAAAGGTAAACTCGGAAAGGGACCCAAGAGTAGGTTTAACTATCTCAAATGGCACGACACAAGACAAACATGTCAACAAATTAGTCGGAGAAACTTTCTTGATAAGATCAATGAAAGTAGCCTTTGACTACATGGATGAAGAAATTGTAAAGAAAATACTAGTTACATTGATAAGATCAAATCAGAGTACGCTGCGACACTACTGACACCTAGTTCTAACAAAACAAAAAACATAAAGAAACAAGAAAGGATTCAAAGAGCAACGACAAAGATGGCGCCAACACTCTCCAAAATGACATACGAACAGAGATTGGATAAACTAAATCTACCAACCCTGGAACAAAGAAGAGAAAGAGATGATTTGGTAACCATCTACAGAATCATGAAAGGGATGGAAATTCTTAATAGAGATGGCTTACTATACTGGGATAGAAGAAAAACAAGATGACACGAGAAGAAACTTAAGAAGTACAGTTACAGAAGAGATCTGAAAAATAATAGCTTCTCACACAGAGTGATAGATATCAGGAACAAACTGAATGAGGAAACAGTGAATGGTAAAACTATACATAAACTTAAGAACAAACTGGATGCGGAAAGATACAAAAGCGGGTCACTACGAGCATAGCTCTATTCCCGTAAAATACAACTAGGTAAACACACACACACACACAATTATATATATATATATATATATATATATATATGTGTGTGTGTGTGTGTGTGTGTGTGTGTGTGTGTGTGTGTGTTCTCTTGTACACAGACGAGATTAAATTATATTGCTGTTTCTGCAATGTTTAACTTTTTGCTGAGAACTTCGCTAATTTACGATGTTGGACTGTTAGTTTGCTGAGTAGTTGTCCGCAAGTAGTTACAACGTTTCGGTCCTCTCTGGAGACCATCTTCAGGTTAATTGTTTGAGTGTATGTGCTTATATACTATTTTGTTTCTGTTTGTGACTCTGACCCGTAGGGGTGTCTCTAATACAATGACTGTAAAAGATATATAGTCAATACCCCATGAGGGCATACTACATGAAATCGCCACATTTCTAAAAGTCCTTTGCAAGGAGGCACCGTTCTCGGTCCCTCTGAGATGAATAGTCCAAGAAGCTAAACCGGTTCATTTCGTTATTCATTCATTCATCTATGATCAATTTATCTATTTATTTTTATTTTATTATTCATTATTGATTTATTCATTTATCTATCTGGATCAATTGTAGAGTTTCATTTCCACACTGATCAACTGTAGATTTTCCACCCTATCTCTACACTCAATTGTAGACTTTCCATCCCACACACTGACCAACTGTAGAATTTCCACTCCATCTAACATAGTTTAGGTTGGGTTAGGTTCAGATTAGGTTGGGTTAGGTTAGAATGTCCATCCCAGCTACACTCAATTGTAGATTTTCCATCCCACACACTGACCAACTGTAGAATTTCCACTCCGTCTAACATAGGGTCGGGTTGGTTCAGATTAGGTTGGGTTAGGTTAGAATGTCCATCCCAGCTACACTCAATTGTAGACTTTCCATCCCACACACTGACCAACTGTAGAATTTCCACTCCATCTAACATAGTTTAGGTTGGGTTAGGTTCAGATTAGGTTGGGTTAGGTTAGAATGTCCATCCCAGCTACACTCAATTGTAGATTTTCCATCCCACACACTGACCAACTGTAGAATTTCCACTCTATCTAACATAGGTTAGGTTGGGTTGGTTCAGATTAGGTTGGTTTAAGTTAGAATGTCCATCCCAACTGCACTCAATTGTATAATATTCATACAATTGTGTGTGTGTGTGTGGGGGGGGGGTCTACAATTGATCCATCTATTTATCTATCATTTTTCTATTTATACATTCGTTTGATTTAGTTTTCATCATTCAGAAACTAAACGTTACGCTTCCAACTCAGTTCATATATATGTAGACGTAGGCAGAGCTGGGCGCGTTCCTCGGTGCGTTCCGCTTGATTTTGGCCACTGTTAGCGCTCCCAAACTATCAAAGCTTAAGAGACAGGAGGTTCATACCGAAATAAAAGTCCGGTAGGCCACATACTATACCAAAGAAAAATTTCGTAGGCCACATCCAAAAGGTAGGTCACATACTATACCGGCACCTATATTGCTTAAATAGCGGCCAAACTAAAGCGGAACGCACCAAGGACCGCACCTAGGAACGCACTGAGGAACGCACCCAGCTCTGGACGTTGACCTAAGCCCAACAGTTATAGGTGAATCGCCAAACATTCGCCCTTGTACCCAGGTCACGTAGAGCAGATTACACCTGACCATTACTCACACGCTAAACTCGCTTCGTTCATAAGAATGAGGCCGAGTATGCATGGTGTTATCCTGAAGACTGCCTTTACTGTCACCAAACGAATCGAATCGTGTCGTCAGGATTCATGACTCATCAGGAATCAACACTGGTTCGCATTCAAATACCAACATATTTTCTCTGAAACCGTTCACACTAGATGATTTTTTTCTTTTTGTAATGTCACTTCATATTAGCAGTAATATATATATATATATATATATATATATATATATATATATATATACACACACACATATATATATATATATATATATATATATATATATATACACTGTATATCAGAAGCGACCACACGGATTTCACATATGACACATGTATAAAAGAAGGGTAGAATGCAATGCTTAAATGTGCACTGATAATTTAACACAAGACAGAATACAGTGGTGATCATTTAGCGTGCCGTCTACCTCCTCCCTAAGAACTCTATACTAATAACTACAGGATGATAAAAACAAATTGAATAATGTTGAAATATTATTTACTATTAATGACTTTCATTTACCCTAATCTAGCCCAACCTAACGCACACCGGGCGACCTAGTCCACGGTAGCGGGGCGGCTGCCCATATCGCCAAATGTGCATTAGATTAGGTTAGGTTATGTAAGGTACGTTAGGTTAAAATAGGTTAGGATCGGTTACTCAGGAACACCCAGATTACCATTATACCAGGAAATGTAAAATCACAGCGTAGACTAAGGATACTGCGGTAGACCGTACGCTATAGTAGCACCAATATACAGTAGTTTTAAAATAAGAAATACTCACTTTATTTATGCATAAACTCCCTTTGTCTTGGTCCAATGGCGAACTCCTTGGACAATGACGTTTTAAAAAAATTTATTTTTGTTGTTGTATTTCTCTCCATTTTCATTTTTTTTCCTTTGATCATACTTAAAAGGTGATAATTTTTGTTCAACGTAACGTGTAATACACATAACACTTTGCAACGAGGGATTTTCTTTGTGAATACGAAACTAACACAGCAACTAAAACAGCAGTTGAGCGACATACTTTCATTTCAGTGTTCAAATGAACTGTTGGCAATACTAAACCAATATAATTCCTGATAACCTTGTTATATCTAACATAGCTGTAGAATTATTTAGGATTTCTTTAGAATTATTGGTAGTTTTTATTTCTAATTGTTATTTTTTCCTGGTCGTCTTTTTCAAATCTTTGCGTCATCAAATAACTGATAATTGTCAAGGGATTCAGAACGCATGAATTTTCTACAGCTTTTTTCAATAGATTTCTGAAACCATTTTGCACGAGATACCAACGAAGTCGACTTATTAAGTTGGAAAGTTACCATGAATACTTTCCGAAAGCGTATTTTAAAATGTTTTCCACATCTGAACCACCTTGTTTTCCTACACTTTAAACCAAACACCAATTGACTCGTTTTGTATCGATCAGTGATGAAGATAATCATTAAAAATTATCCAGTCAAATTACTTTCATGACGACGCAACTCGACTACTTTATATCTTAGTTTTTCCACCTTATTTCTCATGTTCAAATCGCCCGCGTTGAATCACATGACTTTGAATGTTAATGTTTGTTGATAAACACTATTATAATTTAAGTAGAGAAGTTTCATTTTCGTAATGTTGTGATGATTTATCCATATAATCAATTCCTTGAATAAAGTTGAAATATCATATATTTTTATTCGCACATAGAACCAACACATTTGCCCTTGTTGTGTGACTTCGATCCTCGATCATATGATTACTTAGCAGACGAGAAAATGGCATCGCAAAGTCAGGGTGTGCAACAGCTTCTTGCTGCCGAGAAAAAGGCAGCCGAAAAGGTTGCGGAAGCCAGAAAACGTAAGTAATTGATCCTTATCTATGAAAATATAAAAATACACAGACGTCAATGTTTATAATGTGTTATATCACCACAACAATGATTTATTTTGGCACTTGGTACTAGGGTCGTAACTGTCACCCTCTCATATACTCCCACATAATCATCTCCCCTTGATTATATTGTACAACATTATATTATGATAGGCTTGAAATATTGTATTTATCGGTTCTGTTCCAGTAACACTCAAACACAATTTTAACTTCTATTTTCTTTTTTTTTCAATGAAATGGTTAGGTTAGGTTGAGTTAGTTTTGGAGCTATTGGGCATTGCAAGTTTCATGTTGAATATCCATGTTTGCGTACTTCTGGAATTTTACCTTTATATTTAATGTTTAGGTAAATTCTATGTATTAATGGAATTTCCTCGTCAATTTAAAAGTTAATCGATGCATGGTGAGATGAAGTAGAAAGGGTTATTTATAAAAAAAAAAATTCCAATAGGGAGATAAATACTGATACAGATAATAAAGTTCACATTGCATGCATCTAGATTGTGGTAGGGACTGATAGTATTTCATTACCTGCTTGCTTGAGTTACTTCTAATGTGAAGTGGATACTTGTACGGAAGGATAGGCGGTATTATTAGATGATCACAAACTATGTACCCTCTTCTTTTATACATGAATCTTTTGATTGTGATAAGTGAACAATTTCATATTGATAATTGCCTCGCATTCTGTAAAATTCCAGAATCCTGCAAACACAAATATTTAACATGAAATTTACATCACCCAGTATCTCCTAACCTAATAAAACCTAACTATCCCATAGAAAAAAATAATCTTTCAAATGCGTAAAAGAAATAAGTAAAAAATGTGTTTGCATGATACTGGAAAAGAACCTCGCATTTGAATGTTATCAGAGTTTGTCGGCATATATACTTGCTACTCATTCCATTTGAAGGTATTTAATTATGGCATAGGAATTTAGGAGTGTAGTAGTCCCATCTGCAAATGATTTTTTCACCTAATCCTCTTGTGCTAAATACCACAAAGTCTCACAAATTGTTTATGATAAATATTATCAAGGAAATTTCATGTATTTCATCCAGATATTCAGAAGAAAAAAACATAGTTGGGAAATAATTATATGTTTTGACATTAACTATTACCCATTTGTACAACAAAATGTTCCACATGCAACCACCCCACAGAGAACCCAGAATACCTCGTACTGTAATATCCTACACCAACAGTCCCCAGACAACAACACAATACATCTTCCCCGAGTGACTTGTGGACCTGCATGAAAGGATTTCACAGTTACCTGAAGGACACCAGTCTTTAAGAAGAAGAAAAAAAAGAAGACCAGGTGCAATGGATTGATTGATTGCACAACAAAAGGCATGCAATTCAGTGATGGTGCAGTCTTCAAAAACAACAAATACTAGGCTGTTAAAAGTATGATTACCCAACAGGATGTAATCGCCATTCAGTTTAACCACTTCAGTATGACTCCAATTCTTATGCATAGCATCGACCACCACATGTAATTTGCATCATACTACTCTCATTATAAAATGTAGTCACTGCTGTATTATATGTTCTCTTTTACTCTGAATAATAATAAACACAGAAAACGTGATCAAACCAGTTCATAGAATCTGGGGGTAACTCGTGTACAACTACAAAAATATATATACAGACGCTCCTCTACTTACGTTCATTCGTTTTACATTTTTTCGATTTTACTTTTGAACTGACTGTAAAAAACAATTGTAAAAACAAATTTTTTTGAGTGAATTTTTGAGTTTAGCGCGCTCTCCGTAGTACGAGACATTCAAACGATAGTTACGCATGAAGCTGCGTCCATTGTTTACATGGCACAAACAACAGACTGAACGTGCCTTGCCTCCTCCTCCTCCTCCTTCTCCTCCACCATCTCACTTTATGTTGCTTGAATTTAATTTATTTGAAATTAATGTTATTATTTTACAATGTTATGTTTATAATTAATGATTAAGGGGTGTTTTATAAGATACGGTAGTAGAATTTATGGATGTATAGTACAGTATGAACGGTCATACATTACTGGAACGTACAGTAACAACTTACATCTCATTTTCTCGGAACGTAACTAAAACATAAGTTGAGGAGCGTCTGTATAATCAAGATGCTGACGCCTGCATCCTCATGTACCCACTCACACATCATGACACCTGTGTAGGCATCATCGTACAGAAGTGGTTAAGTAGTACTCGCCAGAACTCACCATCCCACTCCTACGAAGTGGAAAATGAGAAACCCCTTTAGGGAAAGCCCCGTCATTTGTGGCAAGCCGTTGTGTTTTTTAGACCGATGTTTGGGTCACCTCCCTGCCTGTCCAGGGCTGTTGGGAACCAGTTCAAGAAGCATACAGCAGGTCCCAGGAATTGGAACTCACAACCACTTGCTCATTAGTTCAGCACAGTATCTGCTGGGCTACTGCACAGCCAATCTCAAATCACCATACTACAGATCAGTAATTCCCAACCATTGTCATACTTTTTTTTTTTTGTCATCTTCTTCTATTTCTAGTATACTTTTACTTGTTCACTCAATAGTAATTTTTTGTACATTACAAAATAACAAAAATATAACAAAATTTGCCTATTTTATTCTGTACCCTCAACCAGTGTCAGATACTTACTAGTGATGGTTGTGTATGATGGATGTCGGTTATCTCCCCACAGTCCCTCTTTAAAACCCGTCAACACGTCCATCTGAAGGTGAAGCCACAAGAGGTTGACACTCGCTCTCCAGGCTGAGCCCAAGATCTGTCAAATTCTGTTGTACTTCCTCCACCTTTTCACATTAGGAGAGCAGACAACTGGCAACCATTGTCCATGTATTACTACAAGCTCTTGACATATAAACAGTCCTGCATTAATAAAACACTGGCAACAATCCAAGATTTCTTCCCATAGAAATCTTAGGAAGTTCTAAGGACTTGCTAGCCACTGTGGGGCTGTATACAGGTAATTGTTTCAGTGTTCACTAACAGGAAAGCTGCAGTCCGCCATTGGCTGGCAATGATCCCTAGGCCCTCCTATAGATCTCTTTGGGATGAATGTAGGATTGTTTTTGTCACTGGTTTATTGTAGTAGGAGAGAAGCATTCATGAATTGTCGCATCACCTTATGTGAAAAGTTGGGGGTTTTGTATTCTGTATCATGCATCCAAGTTTTCACTTGTATGTTACAACAGTTTTCATTATCTCACTAGCTGCACAGAAAGTGGGTGTTGCCCAAGATAGGGTAGATGCCTTGAAATGTAGTTTGTAAAATGTTTTTTTATCTGAGCAGCAAAAGCTAGTAATTTGTCAACAATATCGGCAAAGGTTTCACTAAATTTGTGCAGCGAAGAAAAGCAAGAATTAGTGAGGCAAGATTATAGGTAGTTTCTGTTGTGGTAGTGCAACTGATTTTCAAAAAAGAGTGAACTTTTTATAGTAGATTGAGCAATCGTCGTTATCTTAAATATTTGAATGCATGATAAGCATATTTCAGCAAGAGGGGCAAGTGTTGGTTAAAGGACCAAAACAAAACTTATTAACCCCTTTATGGTGATAAAAATGTGGTATGGTTCGTTCTGGGAAAAAAAATCCATGAGGCACTGTGGGGGAGACTGGCTTCAAGCCAATTAGACTGATTGACCCCGGTTGGGCCCTCAGCTTTAGGGAGCCTCACAGTGACATTATCTATGTCGAAGGTGTTGTGCCCTGAGATCTGTGTCCTCCAAAATTGGTTTTGTTAGTATTTTGCATATAGTAGGAACAGTTGTTGGATCTGTGAGATGATCAGAGCTGGATTTCCAGCAGGTTTTATCAGTTATGGGGTAGTGCCAAGTGCAACAGAATGTTAAGGGATACAAATTTGTTTTTGTACTAAATATTTAGGTTCATATCCAAGAGCCCTCCCCCTTAAAAAAAAATCATGCAGGCTCTGCAGATCCTAAGGCTGGCTCTGCCATATCAGTTTTATTTAGTTTAGGGAGCATCATGAGAGGAAAGGGGTATCAGTATTTCATAACTGATAATAAATACTTGTCTTTGGGGACATTATTGTGTCAAAGACTTTAAGGAGGGATTCTCCTTTTGATTAGAGATGGTTCAATCCTTGAATAAGAATGGTTCGTCACTGGTTCATATTGGTATCACAAAGTCCCCAAGATGTTCATTTCATAAAACATGAGGTTCATTGTGAAGGAATGAAAGGGGGTTTTTAACCCTGGAATGATGGTTTCACCTGTCATCCCTAAAAGAGAGCAAATAAAATTGTCATGAGAACCAGACAGTAAAATTTTCTGCCAGGTGGAAATGGCTCATATCGGGTTGACCTTGAAGCCTATGTGGCACTTGGGCGGCATTCATTATTGCCTAATGTTATCTCTGTTTCATATGTGAGGGCTTCCTACCCTAGTGTATACAACATAACTTACTGGATTATATACGCTTGTTCTCGTGCACTTGTGTGCAACCCAAAGGGAATTACTGTGCATTTGTAAGACTTCTCAGAATCCATCCTAATGAGTTTAGTGACTTTTCTTCCTCCTGAGAGGTGCAAGGGGTGTTAAATTATTTTCATTCGGGCAATATTTTTCTTGTAGCTTTTTTCTATGTAGTAAAACATACTACAGCCCTAAGGTCTGTCCACAAATCTCACCAGGAAGAAATGTCAGATTGTTTTCTATGTTGTATTCATGCGACCAACTGGTAGGAAAAGGAGGGGAGCAGTTGCTAGTTGCCAGTTCTCCAATTAAAACCCCATTTTAATGAGCAGGGTGCTTAGAAATAACTTATCTTGGACCAGCAGTAGGATAAGAGGTGTTTGGTGTCACTCAGAGCTATTTGATTGTCCCAGTTGAAATTATCTAATCAGTAGTTGATTAACACCAGTAACTGGAGAGGTGCATGACCCTGTCTTGGCAGGAACTACATATTGTCACATCAGATTTAGGCCTATAGCTTTACCAGTACATGTACCAAATCACTAGTCAGTGATGAGTGATCACCCAGTTAATCTGATGCCTGAGGTCTCTTTAGCAGGAGACCCACAGCCCCCAGGTAACCTGCAACAACCAAAGGATTGGCTTGTAAGTTATTCAAGGAAGAAACGATTTGTTGCCTGGGTGTAGCTTGGTTGGGCCACTGTAAGACAAGGTGTTCAGTCTCCTCCATGTGATGCTACGTAGCATCTGGGCCAGTTTGTTTCCATGTCCAGGACTTCTGCGTTGTTATTGTCTTAGTGCTGGAAGGTGACCTGAGTAGATTCAATGCCAGTATGGTTCTTACTTCTCTTGTGAGGGATTTTTTCATGGTGATGTTTGACGGAGTAGTGTGTTTGGTGGTCAGTCTTGCAGTGTTTTTGTGACCTGAATGTGAATAGGTTTTTGTATTGATGTTATGTATTATACAGGTGGTAGATTATGGTATATTTTTTCCTCCTCCAGGGTTGCCTGGCTTATGTTTACAGCGACACCTATCACTGGATTCCAGGACAATGTAAATGAGTAAATCCCCATTACTACCTCCATTTCTTATGATTGCTGCTCTTTCAGGCAAAGCTCGTCGGCTGAAACAGGCCAAAGAAGAAGCTCAGGAGGAAATCAACAAGTTCAGGCAGGAGAGGGAGCGGCAGTATCGAGAATATGAGAATCTGGTAATTTTTTGTAAATTAATTTTTTTCTCTCTCCATAATCGGATAAATGGGATCACGGGATGTATATAGAAATTGGATTTGTTGTCTTTGTTTACTTCATACTGTAGTTAATGTTCTTGAATGATTTTTGTGCCACCTCGTATTAAAATCCAATTTAATTTTTTTTATGAAATAGCATCTTGGATCCAAAGATGACGTTGCTGCCAAAATCAAGAAGGAAACAGACATGAAAATCCTAGAGATGAACAAACAAGTTGATGAGAATAAGGACAAGGTTGGTATCTGCATAAGCTCCACCCTATAATGAAATTGTATTTAAAATATATCATGAGATAGTGAGAGGTTGAATATGGCTGTTTAGAGTGAGGGGCTTGGGGGAAGTGGAGAGCTTTAAGTGTCTGGGGTTGCATGTAGTGGCGAATGTTGGAATAAATGTGTAGGTGATTATAGATTAAAAGAAGTGAGTAAACGACTTCATGGAATAAAAATTATCTTTGCACATTTTAGTAGTTCCTCCTTGAAATATTACCATTCTTCTTCTACTCTTGTTACTTTTATTTTTCATGTGTATATTATACATGTCAACTCTTTTTCAGGTGATTACTCGAGTTTTGGAGCTTGTAAGAAACATCCGACCAGAGGTTCACCAAAATTATCGAGAGTGAAGTGGAAGTCGTTCGTGTGCATGTGAAGTGTTGGAACGTAATCCGATTTTCATCTTCCAAGCACAAAACACTCATTACATTCCCTATGTCTCATTATTTTTCCTTCAAAATCATCTGGTGTTATGATCAGAATTTCCCAGTTAAATCTGTTTTAAAGACTGACTTTACCTGGGTTGAATGATCCCCAGAGCTAATACTGTTGTCTGGTATGTGTAGGTGTTAGTGATGTACAGTACACTATCATTGATGTTAATAAAAGGTTGAAAAACTTCATAGTACTTTATTTTACATTGGTAAATATATGTCGTGCTGTAGATAGTTGTTGTGATCTACTGGTACATGCGACACAAGTAGACTAGAACTATTTCAGGACAGGATTGAACTGGAAGACAGATGCTGTTCCAGGTTTTAGGAAAAGGAACTAGTCCTGGACTAAATGTTGTTCTTCCATGGAACTCTGAATGTTTAACCAGAGAGCCAATATAAAGATATGACTTCACTGAAACAACAAGTTCATAATACAAGTTGATATTCCTTTATCTGAAACCTGAAACCCTCTAAAATCAAAGTTCTTGAGTGAGCAAAGCATCACAAGTGGAAAATTCCAGAAAGTGCTTGGAAGGTTCCTAGGGAGCGTACAGCTGTTGCAGGCTGCATCTGCAACAATCACAATACAGTAATCTTGTATCTGGACCCCTGTTATCCAGACCTCGTCATTACCCAGAGTGATCTCTGGATAGAATGAAATTCCCATATGTACAGTATGGGGATCCTCATAGGAGCCACAAATCCAAAGAGCATTAGCTGAAAGTCTGTAGTGAAGGTGCTTAGAACAGCATCTCAGTGCACATGCAAATAATGTGAAAGAGTTACAGTACTGCATATCATTTATGACAATACGCCTATCTATATACCAAAAGGCTTCTCCCTCGTAAGGGAGGTAGCCAGCCAAGGCACACACCTTTTCCTCCACCCATCCATTTCCCTTATCAAGATTTCTTAGCTCCTTGTGGATGAAAGACCATTTCTGCTTCCCACCCGCTGAGTCAGAGGTATTGCTGCAAGACACACCACCCTCACAATAGAGCCCAACAGCCAAAGATGGTTTACCCCCACCAATTTATCTACATGGCAACCCTCCATCCTTCTCCCCTTGCTAATAAATAGAAAAGACAGAGAGAAATATCTTTGTATTGCAGTTTATTATCCATTCACATTTATCTCCTGCCCTCTCCCTCACCTGCTCAACAGAAATTCCTCTTATATCCAAGGCCCACTTTACCTCATCCCATTATTGATCTTCCCCTCAAATTAACTCCATCTACCTTTGGCTTCCGCACCTTTTGCTAGTCTTTCTTCACTTGTTCTTTCCATATACCCAAACCAGTATTCTTTGATCAACCCTGACTGCCAGCTCCCTTTCCATCCCTGCTCTCTGTCTCGCCTCTTTATTTCTCACTCTGTCCATCCTTACTTCATATCAAACATTTAATTTTCTCCTTTCTGCCTCCCTTACATTCCAAGTCTCTGCCCCATAGTGTGTTATAGATATAATCACCCCTTTACATAGTTCTCTCACTGCATCCATCTCTAGATACTTTTCTCATGATACTCCATTTCCCCAAAGACATTTCCTTGCTTCCCTCACTGCAATTTACCTCCACACCAACTCCTCTACTCCCTCTTACATATGACTCTACACCTCCTCTAGCCTCTCTCCATTCAGAGTTCCCTCCAACTTACTACCACCCGTACCATTTGTGCATCTTGTCACCTTACACACTGACTTTCAAGATATTCCAATCATATACCTTCTAAAACTATCACTAATTGCCTTGAACCCTCCTTTGATCCATCCACAAGTGCAGTGTCATCTGCAAACAACAACTGGCTCATTTCCTATTACAACTTTCACTACCTCCAATCCCCTGCCTATCACCATTGTATTTATCTCCCATACTCACATCTGCAAACAACAACTGGCTCATTTCCTATTACAACTTTCACTATCTCCAATCCCCTGCCTATCACCATTGTATTTATCTCCCATACTCACTGATCCATTTGCATACTGAACAACCAAGGACCTAACCATGCTACAGCCCTATCTTCACTTACTATCGTCATTCCCAATCTTAACACAAGCTCTACTACTCACATAAAACCTCTTGGCCATCTTAAACAACTTTCCCCCTATCCTATATATCTGCAATACCTCCCACAAGGCATTCTTGTTGATTTTGTCATGAGTCTTCTCCAGATCCATTAAAGCCCAAAATGTATCCCTTCCTTTTGCCAAAATCTTCTCACATATCTACCTTAAAACAAAAATTTTATCCACACATCTACCTTTCTTCAACCTATGGTGATTTTCCCCAGTTACTCCTGTTCTTCTAATCCTCTCAATACCTTCCACGCTGAATGGCCTACCGGCTTCGGCGCTTGGCCTTCAAGCCAAAAATTTGATAAATCACTCAATACCTTCCTACATACCTTTCAAACTACATTCAATAAACTGATCCTTCTGAAACTACTACTACATTAATATTTGTCCCCTTTTCCTTTATTAAGTGGAACTATTCAAGCATTCATCCAGTCCTCTGGCACATTGCCCCCTTAAGCAATACTTAAGTACATACATATACCAAGGCCTTTTCCTCCCTTACAAGGGAGTAGCCAAAGTCAAAAGGCATAATTCCACTTCCACCCATTTCATCCCCTCCCACTCCACTTCCATTCACCCCCCCTCCCTCTTATCTTGGCTCCTCCTGGATGATGAGTCATCCCTGCATCTCACCCATTGTCCTGGGTCAGAAGAAATGCATTAAGACACAGCACATCCCCAGCGAGGCTGCTTCAGTTAATCAGCAACCCCCCTCTCTGTCCCCTCAGGCAGAAACATGCTACTCAAGTAGCAAACGTAATAATATTTCACAACAAGACCATGGTTATGATTTAATATTTTACATTCCACTGTACTTGGGGATTGAGTCTGAGGATAGATTGAAGCAATTGATGGCAAAATTTGAAAAGATGCTTGAGATAAGAAAGCTGAAATTAAATATTGGCAAAATAAAGGTGATGAAGGAACAATGATAGGTACCTGGATGTGGTGGTCCTGCAAGAGGTCTGCCAAGCTGACCATTTTCAAACCTCAATCATCTCACCTCCATCAAGAGGTGCAGCCCTGAGGGGCTGACACTCTGTCACTGTGCTAGGCCCAAGATGATCAATTTCAACTGTATTTATTACATCTCTTCAAACATGGACAGTTGACAACTAGCAACTGCTCCCCTCTTCCTAACACTTTCAGCCGGTGATAGAGAAAGTCCTGCATCAATATAACACAGACAACAATCCAAAGTTTCTTCCCAAAGATCTGTGGGAAGGCCCAATGATCATTGCATGCCACTGTGAGGCAGCAGGTTTTCCCCTTATGGAAAAGAGGCAACAATTATATTATTACTAAGTTGATGAGACATACATGGAATGAAGATGGTGGCAGGCTGGAAGTGAATTTGAAAGGTAAGAAGCTAAAGGAAGTGAAGAATAGTACTTACGTTTTCATGTAACAGTGAAGAGAGGTTGAAGTGAATTATAGATTAAAGGAGGAAAATAAATGTCTAGGGAGGGAGGATTTAAGTGTTATGAGAAACAGGTTTCTGTGGAAGGAGGAGTGTTTGTTATGGGATGTAATTCACCATTCACTTCTACCATTATAGACAATCTCATGCTGCTTGGAAGAGAGGAAAACATAAGAGTGGAGTGGTTGTCAATGGATGAACAAATTACATTGCCAAAGAGTGTTATGCTTGTACTTCTATAATTTCTTGAGTGGATAATGATAAGAATGTTGATGGTGATGATGATTATCTTATTTCATTTATCTATTTTTTTTCCTGTGGAGGTGTTGTTTTGCTGCACTGCTTTTGACTTGAATGTTGCAGTGTGGAACAGATACACTTCACCTACAGGGTGCAAAGATGGGAGAGAGGCAATGAATGACTTGTGAATCAGTGTGACTCACCATGGTCTTGGATCATGTGTTGGATTCATGATCAACAGCTATTACCCTCCCAGAAGAGAGCTCAGAGCTCATATATGACCGATCTATGGGTAATGCTGTGACTTTACACGCACACACACCTCCAACTCCCTGTCCACGAAAGTTGGAGTAACAATTTGTAGCTCAGTGATACTGAAATTATTTCAGCTCTGGGCAGGATTCGAACCCAGACCACCATAGTGGCAGCCTCAAATGCTACCACTGTGTCGTCGAGTCGTGGAGGTGGGTGTATGCTTTGACCCATCCACATCCCTTGTAGAGGGCTCTTTGGCATTTATGTGTTTACACTACATTATAATTAATCAACTGTTGCTTCAAGTTACACAAACTGGAAAATCTGCAGCCTCACAGTAACTGAAAACAGTCTTTGGGCCTTCCCAGATATCATTTTGGGAAAAAACACTGACTATTATCTGTATGCATTAATGTAGAACAGTTTCTGTGTCATGACCTGAAAGTGTAAGTTCTCCATGTGAAAAAGTGTAAGAAATACAGTTGAAATTGACACAGATCTTTGTCCAGGTACAGAGACAGAGTATCAGCCCCTCAGGGCTGCACCTCTTGATGGAGGTGAGGAGGCTGACAAGTTTTGAAAATGAGCAGCTTGGCTGTCCATCTTGCAGGATCATCAAATGTAGTTACCTATCATTCTTCCCATAAACATACTAAAATACAATCTAATTACTCATGGTTGGAGTGAATGTATTTGACTGCATGGCTGATTGTGACTTATTAATGTAATATAAAGTTTAGATGTAATGTTGTAAGTGCATGTTACATTCCTGGTACATATATACAATATTATCACTAGAACTATCAAAATGCAACCTCAACTTTCTTCTATCGGAGTTTGGGAAGGTATGTGATAGGAGAAAGTTGAAGGTAAATGTGGGTAAAATTAAGATGAGATGAGATGAACAAGGGGAGAGGATGGCAGCGAGTTGGAAGTAAGTTTTAAAGGATAGAGGTGGGAGGAAGTGGATAACTTTAAGTATTCAGGGTCACATGTGACAAGAAAGGAAGGAGTGGAGATGGAGGTGAATTGTAGACTGAAGGGGCAGGTAAATGCCTTGGGGGAATAAAAAGTGCCATGAGAAACAGGCTTTTGGGAATGTTTTTATTTTTTCATTCATTATATGGTTGGGAGAATGGTTGTATATGGATGATGCTGTGATGCATGAGGTGGAATGGGTGGGGGGGTGAGGTAGTATGTGTGAGAAAAATTTGACGCAGCCCGAAGGGATTTCTCCCCGTTTTCTCCTTTTCTGCATGGGGGGGGGATCACCGATTTAATGAAGCGGCCCTGCTGTGGATGTGCTGTGTCTTGCGACACTGCCTCTGACCCAGGAGGGCAGTGGACAAGGTGCAGGGATGACCCATCATCCAGGAGGTGCTAAGATAAGAGGGAGGGTGGAGTGTATTTAGGGATGGAATGGGTGGGAATGGTTTTATGCCTTTTTCTTTTTGGCTACCTCCCTTGTAAGGGGGAAAAAGCCTTGGTATATGTATGTATGTATTATATGAAGGAGTGATTGTGCCAATGGCACTGTATGGGGTAGAGACTTGGAATTCAAGAGAGACAGAGAGGAAAAGTTTAATCCCTTCCATATAATGATGCCTATTTATTTTGTAGTTATAGCTAAGTGACCCCCATATTCTATGAGCTGGCCTGATCATATTTTCTGTGGTGAAAGAGATCGAGCAATACAGATGTAACTTTATGTCTTATAATACGAATATTGTGATGCATCATCATACATCAGGCGGCTGATGCTGCCTGCGAGAATTTAACTCATATTGAGTTAAATGTGTCTGAGATGAAATGTCTGAGAAGTATGGTAGGGGTTACAAGGTTAGATAGAGTGAGAAATTAGGAGGTGAGGAGGAGAGCGGGGATGGTAAAGGAGATGGGAGATAGGGTTGATAGAAGAGTACTGGGATGGTTTGGACACATGGAAAGAATGAGTGAAGAAAGATTAGTAAAAGAGGTGTGGAATGCAAAGGTGGAGGGAGTGAACTTGAAGGGATGACAAAGGATGAGATGGATGGATGGATGGATGGATGGGGTGAAAGGAGTATTGAGCAAGAGGGGAATGTCTGCTGAGCAAGGAAGGGAGAAGGTAGGAAATAGGGATGAGTGGAGAATGGCTGTATAAAGAAGACTCTGTGATGCAAGGAAGGGAGGGGGTGGGTGTGGGTGGATAGGGGGTAATTATGTGTGAACAATATTTTGACGAAATCTGAAGGGATTTCTCCCAGTTTCCTCTTTTCCTGCACGAGGGGACAGAGGTGGGGTCACTGATTAAATGAAGTAGCCTTGCTATGGATGTACTGTGTCTTGCTTATTCCTTCTGACCCAGGTCAGTGGGCGAGATACATGGATGACCCATCATCCACAAGGAGCTAAGATGAGAGAAGGAAAGGTTGGTGGATGGAAGTGGAATGGGTGGGAGTGGGTATATGCCTTTCGATTTGGCTACCTCCCTTGTAAGGGGGAAAAAGGCCTTGGTATATAGATAGATAAATGAAAATGCAATAAACTCTGCCACCCCCTTATATGAAAGAAAAGGTTTGCATCTTCACAGTAAACATTGCAAAAATACAAAAAATGGGCTAGGAACAGCATCTCACAGTGCATATGCAATTGGTGTGAAAGTTACTTATGATTTATAACTGTGTAAAAGTAGTAAATATGATAACTTAATTCATAGCAAAACCAATACTTCATAATTCCACAAGTAAATGTATGAAGATAAACATGGCACTAATATATATTTTTTTCACAAATAATGAGTTGCAGCCGATACAAATGTGTCCAACACCAGGAGTGATTGTTATTCATTTCTACTATTTATGTAATGTATGGTTTAGATGCAATGATGTAATTGAATGTTACACTGTTATTGTGTACATAGCTATATACTATCAATATAACAATCAAAATGCAATCAACATCAAAGAAATACAACAAATTATGCATGTAGAAAATGTCATAATTGGAAATTGCCTTGAAATATACTTATCATGTACATATATGTATGAATGTGTTCGTGACTACCTCCTGCTATACTTCTTCCATTATCTGGTGACTCATAGGATGTGGCTGGCAAAACCAGCAGCGTTGCCACATCTAAACCATCTCTAAAGAAAACGTGGGAGACACCGTTTTCTTTATATTTGCATGTATGACCGGTATGACTGACAAAGGATGAATGAGTGACCCACACACCTGTCACTCAGCAGCCCTACCCCCCAACCTCACATAAATTCCTAGGTCGGGAGCCAGGGCAACATTGCCTAACCTGAGATGCCACATCATTTAACAAGTCTCTTCTTTTCTTTACATGTATAACAATTACTCATATCACCTACCATTTAATGAAAAAATCAATATGCATTTAGAACATTCCATGTTAACATACTCAGGGTAGTGGACAGCTTCTGGTATATGCTGAATGTTTTGATTTAGTACGTGACAACACGGCAGACACACCTTGTGGGTCCCGAGATAATGGAAATAGTATAGTTCTATGCCCACATCTTAAATTAGTTAATCAGGATGGAATTCTATGTTTTTTATTTATTTATTTATTCATTTTCATTCATTATTACATGACTAATGTGCATTTTATGCCTCTTTTGACCTCTTTTTGATCTTTAAAATTTGAAAAATAAGGACTGTGAGAGATTATCCAGACTCCTCTTGGCCCATTTTGTCTAGATATGAAGGAGATCACTGTGTACATTAAGAAGCAGATGAACAAACACTTGAAGTTTTATGTAGAAAATAATGAAAAGAAACTAATGGAAAAATAATGCATAGCACAAAAAATAAGATCTTGGGTCAGATATGCAAAAGTATCAAAGTATGTGTTGTAGCCAAGTTATACCATTACTTTCTATATCCCCCTGATAAATATTAGGCCCTAATGATAAAAAATTTGGGTCTAATATTGGAGAACAGCTCAAAGGTAAACAACAAAAGGAAATTGTCACAAATGCTGTTGGTCTCTCATATATATACTTTCATTAAGAAAAGGAAAATTTTAAGCATCAAATTTAAATGATCAAATCCAATGGATCTAGGGGATCTCTGTATCTTATTTCCCTTCATAAAATGCAGTCATGCAAAGTACCATAATTATTCGAAAACATTAGCAAACTGCTCATTGTCAATAAGTTATTCCTACTGTGACCATTAATGACTCTGGCATTACAAAAATAGAATAGCTAAACTATTGGTATTTATGAATATTGTTAAAAATAATCCCTAAGTTTTTTAATACTTTTCAATAAAGATATCAATTTCTCTGTTTCGTGGTTTTTATAATTTACTCTGTACAGTAGTTGTATATCACTGTAAGTCTATATTATTCCCAATGTGCCTTTTAAGATTGTACTACTGCACATGAAATCTCTTGTAGATTAGTCATTATTAGTCAATCCGTTGCCCCTGGTCTCTCCTGCTGAAGACTTGCAGCCTTCAGGTCACTGGCAACAGCCTCCAAAAAGACTAGTCACAATAATGACAACAAACAAGTGACATTAAAAGATGCTTTAGTCTTTACCTCACAGGAATGTTTTGTCATACAAGACCTCCAGGTTACCCTTAACTTATAACACTGGCTACAACATGTAGAACTCAAACTTTTTATTTCGAGTGTATCATATTGGTGAATTATGAAGGATGATGTTATACATCTTCTGACATGTTATGATAATGTACATACATACATATACCAAGGGTTTTTTCCCCCTTACAAGGAAGGTAGCCAAAGTCAAAAGGCATAATTCCATTCCCACCCATTTCATCTCCACCCATTCCACCCCTCCTTCCCTCCCTCTCATCTTGGATATGATAATGTACATACTTTGGAAAATCCAGTACCTTGGTCCTGTGTAGATGGCATGGATTCACCATCACCACCAAGCTATCCCATTTTATAAATGCAAATCTGCTTCAAATGACCCTCCATAAGGATGCATCATCCTAGCCTCCTCTGTGAGTTCATGATATTAAACCAAATCACAATAAACAATAATTAAAGTAAAGCAAAGCAAAGTAAATTAAATAAATAAATAAGATTACTTCCAGCACTAAACATTTCAGATAAATGAATATCAGCCTATATTTGACAATTCTGTGGGAGCAGAAAAATAATATTCTCTCAAAACCTGGCCCCCCTCCCTGCTTATAAGGGGGCTGTGGCCTTAGTACACATGTAATAACTACAGATATCTTTATATGCTTCAGCTGACAGGAAATTTTGCTTGGCTGAAGAGAGCACCATCCATTTTTATATATCCATACCTAAGGTCTTGAAATTTTGAGGAATATGTATACATACATACATACATACATACATATATATATATATATATATATATATATATATATATATATATATAAATATAAAATTAGGGTGACATGGCATGCCTATACCATACAAATCAGTTAGGCTTCAGCCCTCCAACAAATTACGTAAAAGGCCGTTTTGGTACACTGCATTAAGCATTTTAATGCAAAATTAAAGAAAATATGCTTCTTTTGACTCGGACAATATGTATACATTATTTTACATAGTGCATTAGGGAGGACGTGTTCTACATGTAAAATTTACCTAATATATTAGGCTCACATTCGTTGGATGATTGTATGCAAGCAAGATGGGCAGGTGAAGAAGGAGAGAGAGAGTAGATTTGTCCACATGGCTAGAGATCAGCAACCAGTCTTTCAGGTATGCCTGCATTGCTTCGGTGCTCATGTTGGTTGGATTCAAACCTCGAATGAAAAGGTGCTGTAAATAAAATTATTATCAATTAAAAATCTTAAAATAGAAGAGCCAACCACTAGAAAAACAGTTAAAAATGGTGTGGTTATACAGTGAGTCCTCGTTATACAGTACATGTGTTCCTGAAAACCTTACCGCAAATTTAAATTACTGTATACCGATCCCAAGTTTCAACTTATGGAAGACATACCTTCAAAATATCTAATTTTATCTCCAAAACACTAGTGGATACCGTATCTGTGAATTTTTCTTACCATAAATAGAATCGAGGGTAGTAATTACCAAATACTGTAACTGTGAATTTACCGGATAAAGAATTACCGTATAAGGAGGACTCACTGTACAAGATTCATCCCTAATTAATGTACACTATTAGAAATTTGTGTTACTTGACTTGCATCAGGCAAACTTTTGTCCAAGTAATACATACATACATCTAAAGGCCAGCTAAGGCATGCACCCACCCATCACATACCCATTTGTCTTCCCTTTTATTTTAGCTCCTTGTGGATGAAGGACCATCCCCATCCCCTGCCCACCACCTGAGTCAGATGCAATGCAGCAAGATACAGCACATCTGGGCCCATCAGCCAAAATTGGTTCACCCCAGCACTTCATTACATTGCTAGTTTAAGTAACAATTTCCACAAATACAAGGCACAGTTTCAATAGCAAGTTTCACGAGTATGAATGTAGTTAGGTAGTTTGAGTGGTTGTTAAATTGTATGGGCATGTGTTGAAAGGATTAGGAATAGAGCACAAGGAGTGCATGGGGACAAAGTGTGGATTTAAGAAAGGCTGCATGGACCAAATATAGTAATGTAAGTGTATGAGAGAAGTAATAAGCAAAAGGTAAGGGTGTATTTGGGCATTCACACTTGACAACATATGACAGGTGACAATCAATCCATTTCCCTTGGTCTCTCTTGCAGGAAACCAGGAAACCAGGAACAACCTCAAGGCGAAGCTAGTCACTTCAGGAAGATATATTGTGTTGTTGTCTGGAAAAAGGTGACAGGTCCAGAGACTAAATGTCAGCCCCATATGTGTGTCAGATGGTGGTGAATTGTTGTTGTTGTTGTCGTTCCCTAGACTGGTTGAGCAGTCCCATCTCCCTAAGGAGCTCTATGGCTGGAACAAGATTTTCCCACAAATCCTTTACAGAGTGTATACTGTGTTGTTGGCGTACATGATTATGTACAATGCAGTCTTCCATAATGTGAGTATAGTATGGGGTGAAGTGTTACATCCTGAGCAGTCATCTGCAATGTGGTCATCCAGCCTCTTCTAGTAGCTTAGAAGGGCTAGCTGGTGGCTGCATGGCAGTCAGGCCAGATGGACTGTCCTCTCAGGGGAGAGGGGATTCAGAGGGATGGCTATCAGGAGGTCTGGCTTGCAGCAATGCACTGTCTTTCAGTATCTTGATGGAGCAGTGAGTGATACAATAATGGATATCCTTCTGGTGTTTGTGGAGGAAGAGAGGAGAGTATTTGTATGTGATATAGGTATTTGGGTGTTGTTTTGATGCTGACTGGTTTTGAAGATGGCGAGCAGGGAAATAATTTTCCAACATTTCACACAAGAGCCTTTAAACCCACCTACCCACCCCTCACATCACACAAACATAACTCAATAAACACAGCATAAAATCTTCAGCAGTATTCTACCTAAACATCTAAAATAAACTACCCTTAGCATCCTAAAATATGTTCATACAAAAACACATATATAGATTACAAAGCAAGCATTCCTTAACATACCACTCCTTGGATACCACCTGTTCTTTTTTCCTGCTTATGTGGTGCGGAGATAATAATATCAAAATGGGCAGAAGTAAGGTGATGAGCTGTACAATGGGAGAGGGTGGCAGTGAGTTGGAGGAGTCTTAAAGAAGAAAGACTAGAGGAAGTGGCGAGTCACATGTAGCAGAAAATGGAGAAGTATGGGTGGAAGTAAACTGTTAAGTGAGGGGAAACAAGGAAATGTCTTTGGGGGAATGTCATAAGGAAAAGGTATCTAGGGATGAACACAAACAAAAGCCTGTATGAAGGGGTGATTATGACCATAACACTATACAGGAGCTGAGCAAATTAGATATGGTGAGATACAGACATGGGACACCATAAGCATAGCTCCCCTTCCCGTAAGATACAACTAGGTAAATACACACACACATCCACAAAATATATATATTTTGACACAACTTAAAGGGATTTCTCCCAGTATTCTCTATTTTCTGCATGAAGGGATGTGGATGGAGGATTGCTGTGTAAGTAAAGTGGCCCTATTGTGGATGCACTGTGTCTTGCTGCATTGCTTTTGACCCAGGTAGTGGGCACAAGACAGGGATGACCCTTCATCCACAAGAAGCTAAGATGAGATGGAAGTAAATGGGTGGTGGATGGGGCTGGAATGGGTGGGAGTATGTGTGTGCCTTGACTGGCTACCTTCTTTATAAAGGGGTAGTAAATACATACATATACCAAAGGCTTTTTCCCCCTTACACTGGGGGTAGCCAAAAAGAAAATGGCATAGAAACCACTCCCACCCATTCCATTTCCTATATATTCCACTCCCCTCCCTCCCTCTTATCTTGGCACCTCCTGGATGATGGGTCATCCCTGCATCCTGTCCACTGCCCTGGGTCAGAAGCAGTGTTGCAAGACACAGCACATCCACAGCAAGGCCGCTTCATAAATTTGTTGACACCCGCTTTCCATCCCTTCATGCAGAAAAGAAGACGGGGAGAAATGACTTCGGGCTGCATCAAATTTTTTCTCATACATACTTCCTCACCCCCCATCCTCCACCCACTCAAAGGGAAAGTAGCCCTCAGTGTATAGTTAGATATATGTATATACATACTCTTTTTAGCTTTTCCTGGGTTAAGCTATGAATCCCCTCTCTGGTGAGTGCTAGATCCATATTGTACATGAACTTGGCATGATCTAGTAAAGTCTGTCGCCTGCGTATAAAAGCTGTTCTACCATGTACACGAAGAAGTGCATTCTGTAACGAGATGTAAAACACAATAGGCATTAGTTGAAGGAAGTGCAATGTACAGTTCCAAGTTTAACTACTACAATTTAGAGGTCATCCCTACCTCAACTGTATCAAATTTCCAAGCACTTGAGGAAATAAGAATATAAAGAAAACAAAGTTAATAGTGAATTTTAGACATTAATTCTGGCCCTACGCAAACCAAAGTTACTATGCATTGGGCAGAATACAATCTACTATGTCACCAGGGAGAAGGGAATCCTTATTACATAGGACATCTTTACCAAGCACATGGAAAAAATATGAGATGCTGAAAAAATAAATCTATCTATATCAATGGAGAAAAGTGGGAGATAAGGCAGCTGTTGTTTGCAGACAACACTGCACTTGTAGTAGGATCAGAGGAGGGATTGAAGAAGTTAGTGACAGAGTTTGGGAAGGTGTGTGAAAGAAGGAAGTTGAAAATATATGTCAGTAAAAGTAAGGTGATGAGATGTACAAGGAGTGGTGCCAGACTGGAAGTGAGCATTAAGGGAGAGAGACTGCCACATTCATACTTGGGTATGAATGTGGCAGGAAAGGGAGGAGTGGGGGTGAAGGTAGAATGTAGACTGAGAGAAGTGAGTAAATGCCTTGGTGGATTAAAAAGTGTAATGAGAAATAGACATTTGGGAATGGATGCTAAGAGGAGATTGTATGAAGGAGTGATTGTGCCGACAGCACTGTATGGGGGCAAAATCATGGAACATAGGAGAGGAAGAGAAAAGGAGTTTGAATGTGTTTGAGATGAGGTGTCTGAGAAGTATGATTGGGGTTACTAGGCTGGATAGAGTGAGAAATGAGGAGGTGAGGAGGAGAACAGGGGTGGAAAGGGAGCTGGGAGATGGGTTGATGAAAGAGTATTAGGATGGTTTGGACACATGGAAAGAATGAGTGAAGAAAGACTAGTAAAAGAGGTGTGGAATGCAGATGTGGAAGGAGTGAACATGAGGGGTTGACCAAGGATGAGATAGATGGATGGGGTAAAAGGGGCATTGGGAAAGAGGGAAATGTCTGTTGAGGAAGGACAGGAGAGGACAGAGGACAGGAGTGAATGGAGAATGGTTGTATATGGATGATGTTGTGATGCATGAGGTGGAGTGGGTGGGGGATGGGGGGTGAGGGAGTGTGTATGAGAAATAAATTTACACAGCCCAAAAGGATTTCTCCCTGTCCTCTCTTTTTCTGCATAAGGGGACAGAAAGGGGGAGGGGGGAGGTCGCCAATTTAATGAAGCGGCCTTGCTGTGGATGTGCTATGTCTTGTGACACTGCTTCTGACCCAGGGCAGTGGGCAAGATGCAGGGATGACCCATCATCCAGGAGGTGCCAAGATAAGAGGGAGGGAAGAGGGTGGAGAGGAGTGGAGTGTGATGGGGATGGGAGTGGTTTTTATGCCTTTGTTTTTTGGCTACCTCCCTTATATGGGGGAAAAAAGCCTTCGGTGTATGTATGTATATACCAAGGGCTTTTTCTCCCTTACTGAGGGGTCATGTGACATCACAGGTCACATGCCCACTGTGGGATCAAACATACTGGACATTTAGTGCAAGTTACAAACACGGATAGTTAAAAGACTTCGGAGTTTATGAGAAAAATGGGGATCTTTTGTGAAGCTGTTGGCAGGAATAACAGACAGGAGAAGTGTCCACACCTCTCATTTTAATGTTTCCCTGCTGAGACTGAGAGAAGGGAGAGATGGATTGCAGTTGTGAAGAGAGAAGGCTGGGAGCCAACTCAGTGCTCCAGACTGCAGTACCCATTTCATATAGGTATTCTATTTCTATGGTGACATGGTTTGTCAAAAATAAACATTATTTAACAGTTATTTGAAATCATAAACCTCAAAAAATGGTCTTACAATGTAAGTTATATCAGAGGGAACCTGGTTTACACACCCTATATTTTACTGGTAACTTTAAAATATTGTTTGATATGTCATGAAATTTTGTGTACTTTACTATTATTTTATGTTTAGCAACTGGAGGGATATTTATCAATATCAAATCAATTGCTCGGCTGTGTACATGCCCAGATATGGTTGTACTAATACATGTATTCATAAAGCCTAAATAATAAAAATTTTCACTTAACACTCAATTCAGGTGAAGTTAGTTTAGATTAAGTTAAGTTACATTATGCTACATTTGGCCATGTCATGTTAGATTATGTTACATTACAATATGGACGGGGATTAGGACTAGGAATCCTGCTACCTTTAGCCCCACAGGGGACATTCCTAAAAAAAAGTAAAGGCATAAAGGGATCAAGGAGTTTTCTGACCAGTACCCTAAGGTTTGGGTCTTTTAATGTGCATGGTTGTGGTACAGATGAGAGTAAAAGGGAAGAGATAGGTAGTATGTTTGTGAGAAGAAAAATAGATGTGTTGGCATTGAGTGAAACTAAGTTGAAAGGGAGGGGCGGGTGTGAGTTTGGGAGTGTAGTTGGGAGGTTCTCAGGAGTGAAGAGGGGACGAGGGAGAGAAGGGGTGGCTATACTAGTAAGTGAAGAGATACGTAAGCGTGTAGTGGAGTGGAAGGAGGTTTCTTCAAGGTTTATGTGGATGAAGGTGAAGCTGGGAACAAAGATGTGGGTTTTTGTAAGTGTGTATGGGCCTGGTAGTGAGAAGATCATTGAGGAAAAGGAGGCTTTTTGGATGGATTTAAATGAGTGCATAGATGGATTAGGGAGATACATCAATGTAGTTGTATTGGGAGACCTTAATGCTAGGATAGAAAATGAAGAAATAGACAGAGTGATTGGGAAGTATGGAGTTCCAGGAAAAAATTGTAGTGGAAAGTTGATGGTGGAGATGTGTCTCGAGAGTTGATGATAGCAAATACAGTGTTTAGGAAGAAAGTCAAGCATAAGTACACATGGGAGAGGGTGGTGAATGGTGGTAGATAGAGCATTAATGGACTACATAGTCATAACCAGGAGTATAGTAGGAAGAGTTAAGGATGTACATGTTCTAAGGGCAGAGAGTGGGGGAATATCAGGTGATTTTTTGGTGGAAGGTAAGTTGAGAGTGGAGAATTGGTGGAGAAAGAGGAAAAGGGCAGAAGGTAGGGAGGTACTTAGAGTGAACTGCTTAAATGAGAAAGAAAAGGAGGAGTATAAGAAGAAGCTGAGAGAGGAGTAGGAGGGAGTGAAGGATAGAGTAGAACTAGGAGTGGAGGAGGAATGGGGATGGTTCAAAGAGGGAGTCATAAGATGTGCAAAGATGGTGTGTGGAACAAGGAGGATGGGACGAAATAGAAGGAAGAGTGGCGAGTGGTGGGATGAGGAAGCAAATATGGGTGTAGAAGGGAAGAAGCAGGCTTTCAAAGATTGGTTGCAAATAAGGACAAGGGAATTGTATGAGAGGTACAAAGTAAAGAGAAGAGAAGTAAAGCATAAGATAAGGGAGGCAAAGAGGAGAGCAGATGTGAAATGGGGTAAGTGTATGACAGAAAATTTTGAAAGTAATAAAAAAATGTTTTGGAAAGATATAAAAAGATGAAGAGGAGGTAAATCAAGTAGAAAAGAAAAGGTAAAAGGTGCAGATGTAGAGATGATAATGGAAGAGAAGGCAGTGAGAGGAAGATGGGCAGAGTATTTTAGGGAGTTGTTAAATGTGAAGGAAAAGGGAGGGAGAGGTAGTTGTAGTGGGAAGCGCTAAGAAAATGACCGTGATGAGTGAGGAAAATGGAAGAGAAATAAGGAAAGATGAAGTGAGAGTAGGTAAGGCACCTGGGTTGGATGGATGCCATGCAGAATGTCTGAAGAAAGGAGGTACAGTTATGGTGGACTGGCTGGTGAGGTTATTTAATGTTTATTTAAGAGGGGATAGAGTGCCAGAGGACTGGAGGAGTGCCTGTATGGTTCCACTTTAAAGGAGAAAGGGGGACAGGTGTGAGTGTAGTAGTTTCAGAGGGATCGGCTTGTTGAGTGTGGCTGGGAAGGCTTAACCTCTTCAGTATGGGCCTTAAATCTCGCCGGCAGCAGCCGATGCCAGCCGTACGACGTGTCATAATAATACTCGCATCATAAAATATAGTCACCGCTTATATCGATCGTTCTCTCTTTCACCCATGAATTTTGATAACCATAGAAAATGTGATTACAGACAGTTTAGAGAGTATGTCATTACGGAGGGGCAACTACAATAAATATAATCAAGATGCCAATATGGCAGCCTCGCGTATCCACTTGCTCCTCATGACGCCTACGTATGCGGCACCGTATGGAAGGGGTTAAGGGAGGGTCTTGATTGAGAGGATTAGGAGAGGAACAGAGGGAGTAATTGGTGAGGAACAGAGTGGTTTTAGGACAGGTAGAGGTTGTGTAGATCAGATTTTTGTGGTAAGACAGATATGTGAGAAAGCTATCGGAAAAGGTAAGGATGTATTTTGGGCTTTTATAGATTTGGAAAAGGCTTATGACAGGGTAGACAAGAGGGCACTGTGGGAGGTATTGCAGATATATGGGACAGGGGGAAAGCTTTTAGGAGCTGTCAAGAGTTTTTACGAGTGAGAAATGAGGAGGTGAGGAGGAGAACAGGGGTGGAAAAGGAGCTGGGAGATAGGGTTGATGAAAGAATATTAGGATGGTTTGGACACATGGAAATAATGAGTGAAGAAAGACTAGTAAAAGAGGTATGGAAGGCAGATGTGGAGGGAGTGAACATGAAGGGACATCTTAGGATGAGGTGGATGGAAGGGGTGAAGGGGGCTTTGGGGAAGAGGGGAATGTCTGTTGAGGAAGGACGGGAGAGGACAGAAGACGGGTGAATGGAGAATGGTTGTATATGGATGATGTTGTGATTGCATGAGGTGGAATGGGTGGGGGGATGGGGAGTAAGGTAGTATAAGAAAAATTTGACGCAGCCCGAAGGGATTTCTCCCCGTCCTCGCCTTTTATGCAATGGGGGGACAGAGGGGGAGGGTCGCCGGTTTAATGAAGCGGCCTTGCTGTGGATGTGCTGTGTCTTGTGCGACACTGCTTCTGACCCAGGGCAGTGGACAAGGTGCAGGGATGACCCGTCATCCAGGAGGTGCTCAGATAAGAGGAAGGGTGGAGGGGTGTGGAGTGTATTCAGGGATGGAATGGGTGGAAATGATTTTATGCCTTTCCCTTTTTGGCTACCTCCCTTGTAAGGGGGAAAAAGCCTTGGTATATGTATGTATGTATGTAGTAGAGCGTGTGACAGGATTAGAAATGGAGAGAGTGAGTGTTTTGAGGTAAAGGTGGGACTTCGTCAGGGATGTGTTATGTCGCCCTGGCTGTTCAATTTATACATGGATGGGGTGGTGTTAGAGGTAAATGCATGGGTGGCAGGTCGGGGATTGGAGATGGTTAAAGAAAATGGAGAAAAGTAGGAGATAAGCCAGTTGTTGTTTGTTGATGACACTGCACTTATAGCAGGATCAGAGGAGGGATTGAGGAAGTTAGTGACAGAGTTTGGGAAGGTGTGTGAAAGAAGGAAGTTGAAGATAAATGTGGGTAAAAGTAAGGAGATGAGATGTACAAGGGGAGGGAGTGGCAGCAAGCTGGAAGTGAGTATCATGGGAGAGAGACTGGAGGAAGTGGATAGTTTTAGATACTTGGATGTGAATGTGGCAGGAAAGGGAGGAGTGGAGGTAGAATATAGATTAAGAAAAACGAGTAAATGCCTTGGAGGATTTAAAAGTGTAATGAGATATAGACATTTGGGAATGGATGCTAAGAGGAGATTGTATGAAGGAGTGATTGTGCCGACAGCACTGTATGGGGCAGAAACATGGAACATAAAAGAGGAAGAGGGGGGGGAGTTTGAATGTGTTTGAGATGAAATGTCTGCGAAGTATGATAGGGGTTACAAGGCTGGATAGAGTGAGAAATGAGGAGGTGAGGAGGAGAACGGGGAGTGGAAAGGGAATTGGGAAATAAGGTTGATGAAAGAGTATTGGGATGGTTTGGACACATGGAAAGAATGAGTGAAGAAAGACTAGTAAAAGAGGTGTGGAAGGCAGAGATGGAAGGAGTGAACATGAGGGGGCGTCCTAGGATGAGATGGATGGATGGGGTAAAAGGGGCATTGGGAAAGAGGGGAATGTCTGTTGAGGAAGGATGGGAGAGGACAGAAGATAAGGATGAATGGAGAATGGTTGTGTATGGATGATGCTGTGATGCATGAGGAGGAGTGGGTGGGGGATGGAGGGTGGGGGAGTATGTATGAGAAATAAATTGACACAGCCCAAAGGGATCTCTCCCCGTCTTCTCCTTTTCTGCATGAGGGGACAGAGAGGGGGATCGCCAAATTAATGAAGTGGACTTGCTGTGGATGTGCTGTGTCTTGTGACACTGCTTCTGATCCAGGGCAGTGGACAAGATGCAGGGATGACCCATCATCCAGGAGGTGCCAAGAAAAGTGGGAGGGAAGAGGGTGGAGGGGAGTGGAGTATGTAGGGGATGGAATGGGCAGGAGTGGTTTCTATGCCTTGTCTTTAGGCTACCTCCCATGTAAGGGGGAAAAAAAGCCTTAAAATAATTATAATAAATATAAATCAAATAAATATAAAGATACCCTACACTGGAAAAACACAACTTGTACCTTTTCTTAACCAGAAAACTCAATATTGGAGAATATTCAACTATAAATGAAAATTACCTACCACATGTCTTGGCCAGAGACTGGTCATGTGGAAAGGTTCTCCTCTAAACAACGGCAATAATGAAATTATTTCAGCTGTGGAAGGGTGAACTCCTGACCCAAGCTTATAAAAGATGGCTTGGCATTTGTCCTTCAATGGCAACTCTTTCTGATCAGCCAACACAGCCTGCATGCATCTGTAGAAAGAAGTACAGTATATATAAATTATTGCACATTGAATAATTTCATCTTCTTATCAACAAAGTTCTTGGCACAACAATAGAGGCACCTAAACTAAGAATGTATGTACTGTACTGTTATACATATACCACATATATGTTGTATGTATACTATATGTACAGAATTATGAAAGGAAAAGAATGCCTTGATAGAGAGGAGCTATTAAAATGGGACAGAGGAAAAACAAGAGGACATGCAATGAAACTCAAAAAGGATAATTACAGAAGAGAACTGAAAAAGAACAGCTTCCCACATAGAGTGATAGATGTATGGAACAAATTGGATGAAGAAATAGTGTGTGCAAACACAATACAACAATTTAAGAAAAAACTTGATCTTGCGAGATACAAAACCGGGTCACCACGAGCATAGCTCCCCTTCCTGTATAATATAACTAGGTAAATACATGCATCCCACAAGCAATGTACAGTATGCATGGTCAGCCAGTAACACTGACCTGTTCCTGTATTCCAAATGAAGTTTGCCAGTAGCTTGTCAGTACAGCACATATATTGTGCCAGTAAGAACAGAATTATGGATCCATATATGATATCAAACCAAACATCACTCACCGGAAAGTGGGTCTTGAATTAAATAATCTTTTCTTTAAAGCAAAAACAGCAAATTCATGACGCTGTTGAAGATCCCAAAAGTGATGGCAGAGCAGTTGCTTAGGAAACCAATACCTGAAAATATTCACTAAAATGAATTCAACATTTTGTACATAACATGCAAAAACAAAAATATCTGAGGGAGAGTTTGTTACACTAAATCAATCGTCTAATAACAGTCCATTTTCAAGGTAAATAATCAGTAGCTACAAATGTAGAAGCTGGAGTCACTAAAACTTTAATTAGCAAAGTCATAGTCTGCCCATGAACAAATTGTACCTCTATAACAGAATGACTTTAATAACATAGTCAAGTGGAGATTCAATATAAATTACACACAATATACAGTATATTCAGTCATTACATACCCAATTGGAAGAGCAACATTCTGCCCAAGAGGGAGAGATGAAATAACTAGGAGTGGTGCCACTTTGATCATGTCCCGTGGCATGTAGTAGTAGAGCTCCAGTTCTCTTAGTGACATTTTTCTCAATGCGTTTCCTGGAAGGCTTAAGTTTACAAGCACCTTGACTAGGTCCCTAATGAGAAAAAGGAACAAAAACACAATGGAAAAATAGAAGTCTACTACAGCGATGGCATGCTTTACATATATATATATATATATATATATATATATATATATATATATATATATATATATATATATATATATATATATATATATATATATATATATACACACACACACACAAGGAAAGGGAATGGGAAAGGGAGGAGTGGAGGTAGAATGTAGATTGAGAGAAGCAAGTAAATGCCTTGGGGGACTAAAAAGTGTAATTAGAAATAGACATTTGGGAATGGATGATAAGAAGAGATTGTATGAAGGAGTGATTGTGCTGACAGCACTGTATGGGGCAGAAATATGGAACATAAGAGAGGAAGAGTTTAAATGTGTTTGGGATGAAATGCCTGAGAAGTATGGTAGGAGTTATTGGGCTAGATCAGGGGTTCTTAACCTTTTTTCTTCAATTCCCCACTTTTTAGTGAGCCAACTCTCCATTTTCCACCACAGCATCAGTCTTTGACAAATTCGATTTTAACCCATGTAGTGTTTAGTACGTAAATATACAGTGTTGTCACTTTTACCCAAACATGACTTACAATACCTCATATATTGGTTGTTTTTGTTATTAAAACAGTATGTAAATGGTTGTGATTTACTGATTTGTAAAGTAAGTCAACATTTGGATGTAATGTATTAAATTTTGAAGCACTATCGATTATTTGTGGGTGGAAACAAATTCACGAAATGTGACAAGAAGAAGACACCAGAAACAAACAAAAAGAAACAAAAACACATCGATTAAAAAAAACAAAAAACAAAGACAGTGGTTCTTCTGTCCAACCGGTCATTCCCCACTTGGCAACTCTGCCATTCCCCACCAGTGGGGAATTCCCCACAGGTTAAGAACCACTGGGCTAGATGGAGCGAGAAACAAGGAGGTGAGGAGGAGAACGGGGAGTGGAAAGGGAATTGGGAGATAGGGATGATGATGTTTTTGTTTTGTTATCATTTGTCTGTCTGATTTTCATTTATTATTAGATATATGTTAATTTATTATTTACTATTTACCTGTTTGTTTATTATTTTAACTATACCTATGCATTTATTTATGTATTTTATTTGTTATTGACATTATTATAGTTTTTATTTATTATTTTATTATTAATATGATTATTTTTTTTTTTTTTTTTTTTTTTTCTTCCGACCTAGATATGGATCAAAATGTCTCCTGTCTGCATGCTCCTCCTTTGTAATCCTTTGTATTGGGATGGTTTGGAAACATGGAAAGAATGAGTGAAGAAATATTAGTAAAAGAGGTGTGGAAGACAGAGGTAGAAGAAGTGAACATGTGGGGTCGACCAAGGATAATATGGATGGATGGATGGGGTAAAAGGGGCATTGGGAAAGAGAGGAATGTCTGTTGAGGAAGGAAGGGAGAAGACTGAAGATAGGGGTGAGTGGGGAATGGTTGTGTATGGATGATGCTGTGATGCATGGAAGGGAGTGGGTGGGGGTGGGGGGTGAGGAAAGTATGTGTGAATGATATTTTGATGCAGCCTAAAGGGATTTCTCCCCGTCTTCTCTTTTTCTGCATGAGGGAACAGAGAGAGGGGGGTCACCAATTAATTGAAGCGGCCTTGTTGTGGATGTGCTGTGTCTTGCTACACTACTTCTGACCTGGGGCAGTAGGTGAGATATAGGGATGACCCATTATCCAGGAGGAGCCAAGAAAAGAGGGAGGGAGGGGGAATGGAATATGTGGGAATGAAATGGGTGGGAGTGGATTTATGCCTTTGACTTTGGCTACCTCCCTAGTAAGGGGGAAAGGGCCATTGGTATATGTGTATATATGTACAATACTGAATGGGTCCCAGTGAACAGATATACAGTAAAAAAAAATTATCAACCACAGTAGACTTTAATTTCAAGCCATCAACATTGAGGGGGACTCGTGGAGGCCAGCATAAAGAAATTGAAACATGGTATGGCCAATGACTCGAACCTGGGCTAGCACGTGACAAGTGTGTTAGTGACTTGGCACAATCGGCTAAGTCACTGACGCACTTGACATGTGCTAGCCCAGGTTCGAGTCCTTGGCCATACCACATTTCAATTTCTGCATGCTGGCTTCCACGAGTCTCCCTCAATGTTGATGGCTTAGAATTAAAGTGTACTGTGGTTGATAAAATATTATATTATATATACATGTACATATATATAATATATATGTGTGTGTGTATATGTAAATATATATATATATATATATATATTATATATATATATATATATATTTTTTTTTTCACACACACTGAATTCCCCAGTGCAGATCTTAATCTTTTTTCAACCACATTAACTTTTTTTACTTTTAATTCCATGTCATCGCGAACAAGACTGACAATGCGCTCGTCGGAGACATATATGGAGACTGATATGAAGTGAAGCCAAGGGCTCGAACCTCAGCTCAGATGTATCAATGTAACAGTGACTAACCACTGTGCCATCAAGAGAGATGGCGCAGTGGTTAGTCACTGTTACTTTGATACGTCTGAGCTGAGGTTCGAGCCCTTGGCTTCACTTCGTATCAGTTTCCGTATGTGTTTCTGACAAGCGCATTGTCAGTCTTGCTTGTGACGACATGGAATTAAAAGTAAAAAAGTGAATGTGGTTGAAAAAAGATATATATATATATATATATATATATATATATATATATATTCATATATTTTATATATATTCATATATATATATATATATATATATATGAATATATATATATATATATATATATATATATATATATATATATATATATATTCATATATATGTTTTATATATTTCCTTCAATTTTTTCCAGGTTATATATAGAATGACAACAAATCAATGATAACAGGAGCAAAGTATGAAAACATACCTGAAATCTATCATGAACTCCTTCAGGCCAATTGAGAAAACACGAAACATATGGAATGTGCTTGGCATCTCATTTTCAAGGGATTGTTGCAGTCGCTTTAGGTACCACGTATATCGCCAGAATATATATCGCAAAATTCTAGAAGGAAGGGCTTCACTTTCAATTTTTCCATTGACTGGCAAAGGTTTATCTGTTGGATTATCACTACTTGATTTTATAACCTCCTGTGGAATTTCAACTTTGCTTTCTAAATTAGCTTTATCAGACACTTTACCAGCAACTGTTTTCATGGAAGGCTTCTTAGTAGATGAAAGATCTATTTTTACATCTTCTGTATTAACGGCACTTCTATGTTCTAGTTCATTTTTTCTGGCGGTATCTTTTCCTACAGAAATGCTAGGTACCCCTCCTTCTTTCTCCTTATGTTGCTCTCTATCAAGAACACTTAAATCCTTAGACACTTTCATGTGATCATCCCCAAGAACAGGAGATTCCAATGCATAGCTGTTCTTTTCAACACTAACATCACCAACATTCTGTGCTGATTTTGTCTTCTTTGGCTGGTGAAAATCATCATTGATGTTATGCTGCACACTATAGAATGATACTGGAGTACAACATCTGGTGCCTTGAGGGATGTGGTCACTTTGAAAGAATGCTATATCCACTATGGATACTCTGCGGTGTGGTGCTAACCACCACCGAGATCTGTTCAAAAAGAAAAAGAAAGAAAGAAAAAAAAATTAACATGTATTACTTTTCCCCTGAATGAGACAACAGTAATCCTTCTCATATCTAGGTTGATAGACACACACACATGTCATATATATATATATATATATATATATATATATATATATATACAGTAGTCCCTCAAATAACGCAGATTCGAATAACGCGGATTTTATTTCAAAACCATCTCAAATGTAGAGAATTGTTTTAAAATTCACGCCGAGTTGGGCACGCATATGCACACATGCGGCAACATCGCAAACATTTGTGGTGACTGCTTTCTATTTTACCATATACAGTCGATCTTCATATAATGCGGTCATTATGTACACTGGGAACTGCTCAAACAAGGGTGTGAGGTGACTTCGTTACTTAAAAAATATGTTTTAGCACCTTTTTTGTTTTTCATTTCCGCACAAAAAATTGCATATTACGGTGATACATTTTAATTTACAAAATTAATATCTAATTTTCTATTGCTATATTACTCCCATGGTCAAAACTAAAGATTTACCCCAGTATTTAATATGAAATATCAGCATACGCGGATTTGGTTATACGCGGTAATTTCAGGAACCTAACCCCCGCATTATTCGAGGGACTACTGTATGTATATATATATATATATATATATATATATATATATATATATATATATATATATATATATATATATATATATATATATACATATATATATATATATAGTACTACCTCTCATTAACGGACATTAATTAGCTGTGTTTTTGTTGTGTTTTCGGTGGTTTTGGTGCTGTTGTTTAGTGCTGTGCAATCACTATGCCACCAAAAAACCACTCCAAATCAATGGATTATTCACATCAACGGACACCGTTATCCCCCTTTTAGTCCATTAATGAGAGGTAGTACTGTATATATTATATACAGTATATGCAATGAAATCACAATAAACACGTGATTCACAATACAGTACATGCAAAAAAAAAAGAAAAAAATGGAAAAATTAAAAGATCGGTGACTGAACATTTTCATCTATTCAAGACATCTTCTGAGGTACAATACATACAAAGAAAAAGGACAATATATATATATATATATATATATATATATATATATATTTTTTTTTTTTTTTTTTTTTTTTTTTCTTGTTCTCTGTATTGTACCTCTGAAGATATTATGAATCAACAAAAATGTTTGGTCACCAAACTTTTCATTTTTCCAGTTTTTTTTTTTTTTGCAAGGTTTTATCTTGCACAGCAGTTTCTATATTTTTTGCATCTATATCACAACAAATCCAACAACTTTTCCTAGTAACATTTCTTGCAAAAATTAATACTAAGGGATGGTGAAAAAAAAAAATCAATCTTCCTGCTACACATAAATAAAGTGCCATTTTTGATGCATCACCCACCATTTTTTCATGAATTTTTTTTTTTCCTATTCTAACTTAACCTAACCTAACCTAAAAAGGCGTGCAGGGACAGACATACATCTTGCATTTTGACTGGACAACTATGACACCACTTTGGTGTACAGGTGGTGGGAAGGTTGCAGGATTTTTTTTTTTTTTTTTTTTTCATCATCCCTAAATATCAATTTGAGGGAAAAACATTTCTAAAAGTTGTTGTTGTTGTTGTAAAAAAAAAAAAAAAAAAAAAAAAATGCTGTGAAAATGGGCGAGACAAAATGGCGTGTAGTGGAAAGTTACAGAAATTATTTTTTCACCATCCATATTTATTAATTTCTGCAAGAAATGTTACTAAGAAAAGTAGTTGAATTTGTTGCAAAAGAAATGAAAAAGATATACAAAATGCTGTGCAAGAGGGTGAGGCAAAACTTCACAAATTATTTTGTACAGTACTTGAATATGCAATAAAATGTACTATACAAATACAACAGAAAAAATAAATCCCACTGCTCTTAATATCCACATATGGGTGGGTTCAAATACAGTGTAACTGGGTTCAAAAAGGATTACTGTATATCAAACCATGTAGGATATTTAACATGAAACTTCCATTAATCAATAGCTCGTAACCTAATATAAAAGCTTGCCAGTCAGCTTGGCCCATCACCAACTCTGCCCATCGTCTACTTGAGATTATCTTTGTTTTGATAGATAAGGAGGTCAAAGAAATTAAAGCATGATAAATTTGTTTACTCTAACCTAACCACGGTGGACCAACTTGGTCAAGTAGATAGGCCAAGTTGACCCTTACTTACTTGTTTACCTGTTTCATCTAGAAGTGCTGCTTCACAGCCACAGTGGTCCACCACTTCTGCCCAACCTGGTTTCTCTTTCTTGCAGAGCCACTTGGTCTGGTATTGTGATGGAGGTTCTACATTGGGCTGTATACCCTAGCACAGGATGTTCATCTGGTACTGTTCTGAGGAACATGTCTATTGCAGCTTTGAACCAACCTCTCTACTGTGCACCCAGACATGCCTCTATTCTCCTTTGGGAGTGAATTGAAGATTTTTGGACTTTCATATGGGAGGGTGGCTGCCAGTATGGTTCTGATCTTCTCTGGGGATGTAGGTGGCAAGATGCATCTCTTGCATTGGTGCCCCTTTCTCCCTGTCACGTAGGGCTGCTTGGGCTGTCAGGCCAGGCAACTGTCTCTCTAGGATTTTCCAGATGTAGATGGTCCAATACCTGTCTCTCCTGTGCTGCTGGGAGTACAGGCCCAGTTTTTGCAATCTGTCCCAGTAATTGAGGTCCTTCATGCCCTAAATGTTTCTGGTGAAAGGCCTCTGTACTGCCTCTAGCTGCTGTATGCCTCCTCTCCTGTGGGATGTCCATAACTGACTGCAATAATCTAGCAGCTGCTGTACCAGGGCCTTCCATAGAGTCAGCCGTGTCTCTGGGTCCCTGCTGGTGAAGGTTCTCAACACTCAGCCAACCATCATCATGGCTTCCTTGACTGTCTTTCCTATGTGGTGCTGGAATGAGCAGTCCTCGCTGAGGTGCACCCCCAGGCATTTGACGTGGACTTTGGCTGTTATTTCTTGCCCCCTTCTGCATACAGCATTGTCATTCATCTCTTTTATTTCATGGTTGTGTCTATGCCTCAACATTTCAGATTTTTCCTCATTGAAGTGCATATTGCTTGTAGCTGCCCAAGCATACACTGTATCCAGGTCTTGCTGGAGGCAGGACACTTCTGTGCTGGTGGTGTGGCAACTTATGGTAGTGTCATTGATATCTGTCATGTGCAACAGGAATAGCAGTGGTCCCAGAACAGATCCTTGCAGGACTCCACTAATCACCTCTGCCTTTTGTAACTTGCTTCCATCCACCCCTACTGTTTGGTGTCGACCTGTAAGAAAGTCTTGGATCCAGATGCCCAATTATCCTGATATACCATGGGCTTTTATCTTATGTAGTAGTATGCCGTGATCTACCTTGTCAAATGCCTTGGCAAAGTCTGGAAACACAACATCTACATTCTTGCCCTCCACCAGGCTATGCAAGGCCCAGTCCTGGTGTGTCAGGAGTTTGGACAGGCAGGGTTATCCCTTCCTGAAGCCATGTTGATTGTTGCTGTGAAGGTGATGATCTTCCATGCACCTGGTGATCCTGTCTCTAACACATTTTTCTAATATTTTGATTAAAAGAGGTGAGGGTGACAGGCATATAGTTTTTCAGTGGGCTCCTGTCTCTACCTTTATAAATGGGGCACAGTTTTGCTTTCTTAAGTTCCTCTGGAACCATCCCCTTATCCACCGAGCATCTCCATAATAAGCAGAGTGGACATGTCTAGGCCTTGCTGAACATTTTGAGGAGAATTGGTGGCACTCCATCTGGTCCCACTGCAGCATTGGGTTTGATCTCCCTAATGGGTCTTTCACTGTCCTCCTCTGACATGGTGAGGTCCATTTGTTGTGGCTATCCCTGCAGCCTAGACTCAGTGAAGAAATCTTTGGGCTTCTTCACAATTTTTTCTTGCCTCGGCTCACTAAACACTTGATTGTATTGGTGCACTAGTAGCTGGCACATTGTCTTGGGAAATCTTCCCCAGCTGCCATCCATGCTTTTCAGTGGTCCAATCTCAGACCTAGTTTTTGAAAATCTCCTGCAGTACCTGCAGAAGTATTTGGGGTTCTTTCTTTTGGTTTCTACTGCCCTTGCTTCTTCCCATATCCTTCACTCTATGTGGAACTGCTTTAGTTTCTCTTCTATTCCTACTGCCTTGGCATTCAATGTCCTCTTCCTTTCCTCTGTACATGTCCTCCTCATTTGCTTTAGCAGAGTTCTCTTTCTCAATAGTGTCTTTCTGTCCCTGGGTATATTACACCATATAACCTAACCTAGCCATTCCATCTCCCTTGTTCTACCTTGTTGAAGTTTTAGTTGACCTCACCACGGCCAGTCTGGGGACCCACCGCTTCCACACCTCTGCTTGCACTTCAGGTAGATGATCAATGATGGAGTTTGATGCAGCTCCCTGTGAAGTCGGGCCATGTGGTATAGGAGGCTCATCAGGTAACGATGTCAAAAACTTGTCTAACCTCCTCTTGAAAGCCTCTGTGCTGACTCCTTTTAGGTCTCTTCTGTCTCTGGGTAGACGATTGAAGAGACATTGTCCAGCACCAAAAAAGCTCCCTGCCTGGATCATTTTTATGCATTGAGAGCAACTGCTTACAGCTTTCCTTGCACAGGTCTTACCATATCTGGGTGGTGTTGTGCCCTGAAGTCTCCTGGCGATGGGTTTGGTACAGTGCCTTCAAGTATCTTCCAGGCAAATATAATGATGTAATGCTCTCTGCATCTTTGGAGAGAATATAATTGAATGTTTTTCAGCCTCTCCCAGTGGTTGTTTGAGTCTCTGTCAATCCTTCAGACAAACACTTTTTGAACCTGATCCAGCTCTTGGATCTCATACATCTTATGTGGAGACCATAGCTGACAGGCATACTCCATCTTTGACACTATGAGGGTCCTCCATAGGTAACAGGTGCTCTGGTGCTTCAGTTTTGAAGGTTCGTAGAAGCCACCCACTCATTCTTCTACCAAATTTTGCAGTTAGGGCTGTGTTCTTTGAAATTACAACCACTGCTCACCCAAACTCTCAGATCTTTGAGTGCCTCTTTTTCCTCTATTATTTCCTAACACTTTGTACATAAAAATTTTTGTGATCCATGTTTAGACCATATTACAATACAGTACTTCAAATTTATTGTGGTTAAATTTCATGCTACTGACATCTGACCACTCACAAATTATTTTCATATCTTGTTGCAAATTTTCTGCATCCTCTACAGTACATATTGCTTGGGATATTCTAGTGTCATCTGTGAATTATGTCACCTTTGAGTCAGCTATATCTTTGTCTATGTGACTGACCATGATTAGGAATAAGTGGGCCAAGCACTGAACCTTGTGGCACTCCACTGATCACTGTCGAGTCTTTGGAGTGTGTGCCTTCCACTACCACTCTCAGTTTTCTATTATGAAGAAAGTCTCTAAGCCAAATAACAAGCTTGCCATTAATGCCACACTTTTTCATTTTGTGTAGCAAGATCCCGTGATCCACCTTGTCAAACGCTTTCGCAAAGTCCAGGTACACTACGTCTATGTTCTCTTCACTTGCTATTTTCTCAAGTACATTTGCATAATGGTCCAGAAGTTGGGAGAGGCATGATCTACCATTGCAAAAGCCATGCTGGCCCGGGTTGAACTGGCCAGTCCTTTCCAAAAATTTTACTATGGACTTCCGAACCACCCTCTCAAACACCTTGATGATGTGGGAGGTGAGGCAAAAAGGCCTGTAATTGGAGACCAATCCCCTTGAACCTCCTTTGAAAATGGGGGTAATTAGGCCTTCTTTAAGTGCTGATGGTATGGCACCTTCCTCTAGTGACTAGTCTAGTCTAGTGATTTTCTCCATCTACAATATAGATCTTTCAAATGAAAAACAAGAAGTGAAAAATGTGTTTGTGTGATCCTGGAAAAGAACCGAAAAATGTAGTATGCTGACACAGTATACCACATTTTATTTTATTTACCTAATTGTAAAGTAGTATTAAGTATACAAATAATACAGGAAAGGAGCAATGCTCGTTGGCTCGTCTCCTATTATTATCCAATTTATTATACCTAGGTCGGCTTTTAAAGTAAAAACCTTAACAACTAGGTATTCCACGATTCTACAATGTCTGTCGATGTGAATGTACCATTACATTTATCAATGTTTATGTAAGACGGAAGTTTGTTTCAAGTAGGTTAAGGGCTCATCTACAGATATAGGTACCCCGGAATCCGCGCGCGGCGCCACTGTCGACCATGTAATGTTTACGTCGCCATTTCTTACGGACCACCAGCTTCTGTTTAGTTAATTTGAATGCTTCCCCTGTTCAGCGGATGCGCAATATAATTAAAATTACCTTGTTGTTTTGCAAGTATATGCCCAATTCTTTAAATAGAAAATGTCTTCAGCGATTCGAACGGAAATTTGGTTATCAAACTCGGTAACATAGTTTTCCGAGTAAAAATATTAAGGTAAGGTATCACTAAATATTATTTAAATGTACATAAACGTGTTTATCAACCTATTTTCTCCCGGATATGAGAAGCTTAAGAGCGTTGATCACTTAATGTTTGAGCTTAGGGTCCGCACATATAGGCATATCACCCATGAATCTTAAGCGTCCAGTTCGTATTTGATTTTGTTTACACCACCATTGACGACCAAAACCACACAATGACGGTTTTTGCTTAAATGCATTATTTATATATAAAGAATAGCACATGGTTGCATTATTTGACATATTTTCTTCAAAATGTGTGATTTCCATGTAAAATGATCGAAGAGAAGTTACGTTTTTATCCTCTGCAAAATTACTAACCGGCAACCAAGGCCGACCAAACCAAAACGCTGGCTTTTGCTCAAATGTATAATTTTAAATAAAAATTAGCATATGGTTGTATTGTCTGACCTATTTTCTTTAAAATGTGTGACTTCCATGTAAAATCATCAAAGAGAAGTTACGTTTTTATCCTCTACAAAATTACCAACCGCCAACTGCCGACCAACGTCGACCAAAGCCAAAACCACGCAATGACGGTTTTTGCCCAAATGCATAATTTATATATAAAAAATAGCATATGATTGCATTATTTGACATATTTACTTTAAAATGTGTGAATCCCATGTAAAATCATCAAAGAGAAGTTACGTTTTTGTCATGCAAAAGCCGTCATTGGTTGGGTTTGGTCGGCGTTGGTTGCCGGTTGGTAATTTTACAGAGGATAAAAGCGTAACTTCTCTTCGATCATTTTACATGGAAATCACACATTTTAAAGAAAATAGGTCAAATAATGCAACCATATGCTATTTTTTATATATATATTATGCATTTGAGCAAAAACCGTTGTTGTGTCGTTTTGGTCAGCGTTGGTTGCCTTCGGTCGGCGCTTAGCGAGACCCACCATTGACAGCTTCATGATTGCCATGAAAAGGCAAATATGGTATGATGGAGATGTCTCACATTGTTTTTGACATGCTCATGTGATTTGTTAACCCTTAAAACCCAAGTATACCGAATTTTAATTAAATTGGACCAGTGGTTTAGAGTTAATGTGTATTTCTTTACCGAAATCTTTACAAAATACCACCCTTAATTCTAACACTTTGTTATGGTAAAGTCTAGCCAAAAATGCGGGCTAAAAAAATAATTTAAAAAATCGTATCTCCCTTATTTTTCAAGCTATTTCAAAAATTTAAAAAGCATTTTGTTTCTAATAAAGTTGTCTTTCATACGCAACAATAATTCAAGGGTTATTTGTTTTTTGAAAATTTTGTGGGGGTACCTAATATATATAAACATTCACAGAAGATCCAGTCATGAAGAGATGCCCGGTATACATTCAAAGAAAGTGCGTTAGTATATAATAAAGGTGACAACATGAAAGCTAGTTATTACCTTGGATGAGGTATATAGAGCAACCTTGCGAAGAAAATACGGCTTGCCATATTTCCACCACAGGGTATGTTTTGAGCACACAACCTATGCAGACTTGCGATTGGTCAAAATAGACCGGAAAGGAGATATATGATTGGTCAGATTTCGAACAGCTGTTTCTTGTTTATTATGATTATAAAAGGTTTACATTTCAGGTAATGGGTTCATTTGTAAATGTTTTATGATTATTTTGGGTAATTTTTCTTAATTTTTTGTTAAAATGAACATTAAAATTTTATTCTGATTCCTATTTAGTAAATCAATTATTGCTCAACTCTCAATTTATAAAGTACTTGTACTAGCAGATAGAACAGTGAAAACATTAACCAGGCATAGCCTTATATGGCAAGAACGAGGCTTGTACCTTAATAAGGGTTGTGGTTGCAATTCCTGATGCAACATTAAATTCATATCATGGCATCGTTAGTTTGACTGATTCAAGACGAAAACGTAGACGTTCTGAGGAAGTTCTTCAAGTTTTTAATGAATTGAATGAGGTATGTAAATACTAATTTGTTTGTGTAATGTTACCCTAGTTACGCACTGGAGTAACAATTATACAATACACAGTATGCAGACAAGCAGCAAACAAACAAACTGCACGAGTAAAGGTCTTGCAAACTAAACGTTTGTCGGCTGACTTATTTTTTTTATGTGAGTACAAGTGTAAACAGACCCGTTAATACGTTACATGTTTTGACAGGCATGTCAAAGACCCTAACCATTACCATGGGCTGGAATAATTTGTATAATTCTGGACTTCTCGAAGGATGGTTTTATATTACAAAAAGCGGGATACCTAGTCCCATCACTCCGTCCCGATTTGTCGCCTTTTAAGGTTTACATGGGCAACACGATTGAAGAAATCTCTCCTTCCCCTTCCACATGGGTAAGGTCTAGGAGAAAGTATACTGAAAGAAGTGGTATTTACTTGTTTACCTGTTTCCATCTAGAAGTGCTGCTTCACAGCCACGGTGGTCTGCCGCTGCAGCGCAAAATAGTTTCTCTTTCTTACAGAACCACTTACTTTACTTTCGGTATACTTTCGGTAATTTTGTCTGTTAATGACACGGCTGAAGTCGGCTTCCGCACATTCCAAGTTGTCCTTGGTTCTGTACTGCTTCTGGCAGGGTGTTGTGGTGGCTGTAGGGGTATCCTGGTATCAGTGGATGGTCTGGTAACCCATCCAGCCACGGTGGTCTGCCGCTGCAGCACAACATAGTTTCTCTTTCTTGCAGAGCCACTTGGTCTGGTATTGTGTTGGAGGCTCTACATTGGGCTGTATACCCTAGCACAGGAGGTTCATCTGGTACTGTTCTGAGGAACATGTCTATTGCAGCTTTGAGCCAACCTCTACCGTGCACCCAGACATGCCTCTAATCTCCTTAGGGAGTGAATTGAAGATTTTTGGACTTTCAGAAGGGAGGGTGGCAGCCAGCATGGTTCTGATCTTCTTAATTTTTTGTTAAAATGAACATTAAAATTTTATTCTGATTCCTATTTAGTAAATCAATTATTGCTCAACTCTCAATTTATAAAGTACTTGTACTAGCAGATAGAACAGTGAAAACATTAACCAGGCATAGCCTTATATGGCAAGAACGAGGCTTGTACCTTAATAAGGGTTGTGGTTGCAATTCCTGATGCAACATTAAATTCATATCATGGCATCGTTAGTTTGACTGATTCAAGACGAAAACGTGGGGGTGGGGTGACCATAACTGATCGCAATAATCTAGCAGCAGCTGTACCAGGGCCTTCCATAGAGTCAGCCGTGTCTCTGGGTCCCTGCTGGTAAAGGTAGATTTCATTCTAACATAGACAAAATTATGCGTGGCTCTAGTCCATAGGGGCACCTCAAAACAGTCCCTAAAGCATTGGCTGTATACTAGTGTGCATTAATATGGCTGTATACTAGTGTGCATTAACCACTTCACTCCTGGTCAAAATCTCGCGGGCAGCATTAGCTGCCAGACGTACAATGTTGCGTCATAATACTCGCATTATAAAAAATAAAGTCACCGCTGTATCTATCGTTCTCTCTTTCACCCATGAATTTTGATAAACATAGAAAATATGATGAAGCCAGTTTACAGAGTTTGGGGGTCACGCAGGTACAACTACAATAAATATAATCAAGACGCCAACATCGGCATCCTCGCGTACCTTCTTGCTCCTCATGACGCCTACGTAGGCGTCACCGTATGGAAGGGGTTAATATGGCTGTATACTAGTGTGCATTAATATGGCTGTATACTAGTATGCATTAATATTGCATTATAACATACAATCAGTACCCCAGTATGGGGAACTAAGAATACAGAGAATCAACCGACCTAGATATGGACCAGGAGGTCTCCTGTCGGCATGCTCTGCCTTTGTAATCCTTTGTGAGTGTGTGCCTTGATCTCCCTTATAAGGGGGAAGAATCCTTTGGTATCTAGATAGAGATAGATTTATTCTAGAATAGCAGGGTCTTCAGATGGTCCTCAACTTTGTCAATTTATAAAGTAGCTGTAATAGTGGTTCTACAATGCATATTATTAAATGGTTCAAATTAGAATGACTAGTAAGTAAAACCATTAATATCATAAATACTATGTTCAGCTTTGTTCCCCATATCTTTTAAAAGACAGATAAATTAGGAAGGGTGCAAGGTAGAATCACTAAAATGATCCCTCATTTATGTGATAACCCCACAAAGAATATCTAAGTGAATTTAATTAATTTAGTTTATTCAAACATAGAATGTGAGATAATTTAATTTCACTCATTAAAATGTTCCATGGATTCTTTGATACAAATATAGATGATTATTTTATTGTGGACTGTGGTAATGTCACAAGAGATAATGGTTACAAATTAATCTGTAAGAAATCAAAGAATGTATATATATTTTTTAACCACATTGTAAATGTTTAGAACAAATAACCTGTTCATGTTGTACTTTGAAATACAATTGACAAGCCCAGTCTAACTTATATCTCAGTACTGTGAACTTATGCACTTAAGTCAATGGTTCTCAACTGTTTACACCCCCTTTCAATTTGCAAGCAGCGCTGTAAGGACCAGTTAGTCATTTGCTTATTGCATCTCCTTTGTATTCCTTCATAACATCACAAACTATTATGATACTACACATACAGGAATGAAACTAGTTACTTAAGGCCACCCAATATTGAACTTCAGCCACCCACTTACCCCTGAAAAACTTCTTGCAAATCTACAGGTTACATCTGATGTAGAGTAATCACATTATTTGTAATTTTTTTCACTTTCATCAGTAAATTGTGCCTCTATTTTTTTTTTATATGTTGATATTTATTATATAATCAGTCAATCTATTGCCCCTGATCCCTTGCAGAAAACCTGCTGCCTTTAAGTACCTAGCAACAGCCTCCAGGTAGAACCATAACTCAAGTACAATTAAGTATAGTCATGTATGAATTAAATCGTGAGCAAGGGGTCACTACTTAGCAGAAAGAGTTTTGATGAATAGGCTTTTTCAACTTTATTATGTGTACATTTTTCTCACTTTGTCATTTCTTTTTAATTTTACTTAGGTGGGAGCCAGTGATGCATAGATTTGCTTTATTTTTCCAGAAAATGCCCAAAGTGAAACCAGTCCCAACACTTTCCAGTCATGCTGTCGAAAGAATTACTCAACTTCTTACAGATGCTGTCAAAAGATGTGCATCAGAAAAATGTAAAAAGGAAAAAGATAAAAACACAGAAAACTCAAACCATAAATATGATAGTGGAGGTATAGTAATTCACATATATACGCATGTATACACAAAATTTGTACATGGCAATATTTGTATTTCTTTGTATGTTTACACAAGTAAGGTTTGATTATCAAGTCTTCATGTGGACACCCATAATATTTTTTCCTTTTTCAAGGATAATCAACTACCCTTTTATTTATCAGTATAGCTCATAGCTCAGGAAGTTTAGAATGGATGTAGTGGCTCTCTCTAAGCCAAAGAGACTCTCCACTCAAACCTTTCTTTTACCCTCTTCCTCCCCAGCTCAACAGATATTCACCATTTACCTAGACCACTGATATACATCACTATAAATGGAAAAGAGAAATAAGGTCATGTTTTTACGTGGTTATTTTTTTGCTTTCACAGTGCAGAGTATAGCAGAACTAGGAAGACTGCTCACATGTCATTCTCATGTATCTCTTCATGACTCACTCTTCCTTTCGGCCATCAAGCATGTTGATAGTGTGTATATGCGTACCAAAGAGTCTCGGCAAGTGCTGCAGGAGGTTATGGCTGTGTTTCTCAATAATTGTCTCCTAGAAATGGACTTTGGCAAAGTCAAGATGTTCTCTGAAGCAAATATGTGCAAGGTATTGTACAATTTTAATTTTTATTTGGAGTATTTGGGATGTTTTCCAAAGCCAATCATGTGACTTGGAATTTAAGATTTGTGATACAGGAGTGTCTGCTTTGACTTAGCCAAACCCCTTGATAAGGTATGGCCTTTTGTACATGTGTGTATAAGATTAGGGTTACTAGGCTGGATAGAGTGAGAAATGAGGAGGTGAGGAGGAGAACAGGGGTGAAAAAGGAGCTGGGAGATAGGGTTGATGAAAGAATATTAGGATGGTTTGGACACATGGAAAGAATGAGTGAAGAAAGACTAGTAAAAGAGGTATGGAAGGAAGATGTGGAGGGAGTGAACATGAGGGGACATCCTAGGATGAGGTGGATGGATGGGGTGAAGGGAGCTTTGGGGAAGAGGGGAATGTCTGTTGAGGAAGGAAGGGAGAGGACGGAAGACAGGGGTGAGTGGAGAATGGTTGTATATGGATGATGTTGTGATTGCATGAGGAGGAATGGGCGGGGGTTGGGGAGTGGGGTAGTATGTGTGAGTAAATTTTGACGCAGCCCGAAGGGATTTCTCCCCGTCCTCTCCTTATATGCAAGGGGGGACGGAGAGGGGGGGTCGCCGATTAAATGAAGCGGCCTTGCTGTGGATGTGCTGTGTCTTGCGACACTGCTTCTGACCCAGGGCGGTGGGCAAGGTGCAGGGATGACCCGTCATCCAGGAGGTGCTCAGATGAGAGGGAGGGTGGGAGGGGTGTGGAGTGTATTTAGGGATGAAATGGGTGGGAGTGTTTTTTATGCCTTTCCCTTTTTGGCTACCTCCCTTGAAAGGGGGAAAAAGCCTTGGTATATGTATGTATGTATGTATGTGTATAAGATACAGATATAGTGGTAGCTCAGAATTTGAAATTAACTCGTTCCTGGAGACCATTAATGCTCAAAAGATTTTGAGTTTCAAAGCAATTTTTTCTTTATTTAAAGTTAAGAATTGATATAATGTATATGCCACACTGGAATTATTATTATTTATTTATTTATTTTGACGCAGCCTGAAGGGATTTCTCCCCGTCCTCTCCTTATATGCAAGGGGGGACGGAGAGGGGGGGTCGCCGATTAAATGAAGCGGCCTTGCTGTGGATGTGCTGTGTCTTGCGACACTGCTTCTGACCCAGGGCGGTGGGCAGGGTGCAGGGATGACCCGTCATCCAGGAGGTGCTCAGATGAGAGGGAGGGTGGGAGGGGTGTGGAGTGTATTTAGGGATGAAATGGGTGGGAGTGTTTTTATGCCTTTCCCTTTTTGGCTACCTCCCTTGGAAGGGGGAAAAAGCCTTGGTATATGTATGTATGTATGTATTTATTTATTTATCTATTTTTTTTACATTTTGATTCTAAGAATATATGTACCTTTTTTAATTTGTTATAATTATTCCCTTCAGGTTCTCTTTGATCATCTGGATAAATGTTCAAATATAGAGCGCCTCATCATTGGCCGCTCATGCTATTGGCGTGCTGGAATTTTTGAAGAACTTTCTACAAAGTTGTCACACCTTTCTAGCCTAAGTATTTTGCGTATTCAGTATATTTGCACTCCAGCTATGATTAAGGGCATAGGATCCAGTTGTCCAAAGCTTATAGAATTAGACTTGAAAGGTTCAGAAAAGTTGTCTGATTCCGAAGTAGAAGATATAGCTGCTTGCAAGGAGTTGATGAAACTTGATATTTCTGGTACAAGAATTACTGGCAGAGGTTGCTGGGGCATTCTGGATAATGTCAAATCCTTAGAATGGCTTCAACATTGTGCTTTCAACTGTAATTCTGACTCTCTTATCTTTGAGTCACGAGGAGAAATGTTTGATTACATTAATAACAGGCTTGGGAAAAGAGATGACTTTTCGTCTGTGGTGGACCACCCGGACATGATGCTGAGAGACATCTCCTTTAACCTCAAGAACTTCTGGTTGTTCAATCCTCAAACAGAAGAGATGTATATTTCACTCCTGTGCCCACACCTAGAGCAGCTACGCCTTGATTTTGTCTTCCAAGACCTCAAAGAAGAGCCTGATATGGAAGTTATCACTAGACATAAGAACCTGAACCACATTATTGTCAGCATGTATGACCATTGTGCCATGCACCTCAATGAGCAACTTCTGGAAGCTTGTGGTGCCAACCTGACGACTCTCGAACTTCATCTAGTGGATGACTGGTTTATTGTAGCTGAGATTCACAATATCATAGCAAGAAATTGCCCATCACTTATAAAACTTCATCTGTCTGGAGACTACAAGGTAATTTCATTGGAAAGTAATATGCAAAGTTCACCTTCCATTTCTGAATATTTGTTGAATTATTGTGTGTATATGTGTGTGTGTGTGTATATATATATATATATATATATATATGCATTTGGTTAATGGACCAAATAAACTCACATGTTTGTATGATATATAGGGTAAACATAGCTTGGAAGACTGCGATGAAAGACTTGACTTCACAATCCCAGCCGCAGCCCACCCACATCTGAAACATTTAGCTATCACTGGAGTAGTTTCTAATCAAAGATTGCGGCATGCTCTCATGCACACCCCAAACTTAGAAACCCTCTACTTAGATGGAGAGCTTGAGTGGCTGCATGACACCACCTTCATGACAGCACTTTGTTACAACCCTCTCACACATCTTGAGGTATGTTGCACATTTTATCATAATAATATTTTTATTCTTATGCATTTGTGCCTGGAACTAGCTTTTACAGACTATTGTAGGATCCCTGGTGGTGATCTAAATTGGAATGGATGTGTAGGAGCATGCACAGAAAAATATTCAGAGACTGGATATCATGATAATCTTTTTTTTCCTCATAAAAGTAGTCTGTTAAGTACACCTGAAACAATTGTATTGATAGCTGGAGGTGTAGAAATGGTTTCATGGCAAGAGAAATGTGCAAGGATAGAGAAATTTAGGTTGTTTATTTAATATATATTACAAGACACAGCCTGAAGGGATTTATCCCCATCTTCTCTTTTTCTGAAAGAGGGGATGGAGAGTGGAGGTCACCAATTAAATGAAGTGGCCTTGCTGTGGATGTGCTTTGTCTTGCTGCATTGCTTCTGACCCAGGGCAATGGGTGAGATACAGGGCTGACGAGTCATCCAGGAGGAGTCAAGGAAAGAGGGAGGGAGAGATGGTGAATGGGAGTGGAGTATATGGTGATGAAATTGGTGGGAGTGGATTTATGCCTTTGACTTTTAGCTACCTCTCTTGTAAGGGGGAAAAAGCCCTTGATATATGTATGTATGTATATATTATGTTTTTTAGTGATATGGTGGGAGACTGGGATGATCCTTTATCAATAAAGTGCCAAGATGAGAGAGACATTGAATGGGTTTTGATGTCTATAAAGTGGTGGTGCAAGAGGTAAAGGCAAGGGTGGTGGATCAGGGATTGGAGATGGTTAAAGAAAATGGAGAAAAGTGGGAAGTGAGCCAGCTGTTGTTTGTGGACAACACTGCACTTGTAGCAGGATCAGAGGAGGGATTGAGAAAATTGGTGAAAGAGTTTGGGAGAGTGTGTGGAAGAAGGAAGTTGAAGATAAATGTGGGTAAAAGTAAAGTGATGAGATGTACAAGGGGTGAAGGTGGCAGCAGACTGGAAGTGAGTATTAAGAGAGAGAGACTGGAGGAAGTGGATAGTTTTAGATACTTGGGTGCAAATGTGGCAGGAAAGGGAGGAGTGGAGGTAGAACGTAGATTGAGAGAAGCGAGTAAATGTCTTGGTGGATTAAAAAGTGTAATGAGAAATAGACATTTGGGAATGGATGTTAACCACTTCAATACGGGACTTAAATCTCGCGGGCAGCAGCCAATGCCAGCCGTATGACGTAACGAAATAATATTCGCATCATAAGATATAGTCGCCGCTTATATCGATCGTTCTCTCTTTCACCCGCGAATTTTGAAAACCACAGAGAATGGGATTCAGGTCGCATTTGGGAGAATGTAAAAACACAGGGGCGACTACAATAAATATAATCAAGACGCCGATATGGCAGCGTCGCGAATCCACTTGCTCCTCATGACGCCTACGTGTGCGGCACCGTATGGAAGGGGTTAAGAGGAGATTGTATGAAGGAGTGATTGTGGCAACAGTACTGTATGGGGCAGAAACATGGAATATAAGAAAGGAAGAGAGAAGGAGTCTGAATGTGTTTGAGATGAGGTGTCTGAGAAGTATGATAGGGGTTGCTAGGCTGGATAGAGTGAGAAATGAGGAAGTGAGGAGGAGAACGGGGGTGGAGAGGGAGTTGGGAGATAGGGTGGATGAAAGAGTATTGGGATGGTTTGGACACATGGAAAGAATGAGTGAAGAAAGATTAGTAAAAGAGGTGTGGAAGGCAGATGTGGAGGGAGTGAACATGAGGGGGTGACCTAGGATGAGGTAAAAGGGGTTTTGGGGAAGAGGGGAATGTCTGTTGAGGAAGGACACGAGAGGACAGAAGATAGGGGTGAGTGGAGAATGGTTGTATATGGATGATGCTGTGATGGATGAGGTGGAATGGGTGGGGGGTGAGGTAGTGTGTGTGAGAAAAATTTGAAGCAGCCTGAAGGGATTTCTCCCCGTCTTCTCCTTTTCTGTATGAGGGGACAGAGAGGGGGGGTCACCAATTTAATGAAGCGGCCTTGCTGTGGATGTGCTGTGTCTTGCAACACTGCTCCTGACCCAGGGTAGTGGACAGGATGCAGGGATGACCTGTCATCCAGGAGGTGCCAAGATAAGAGGGTGGAGGGGAGGGGAGTGTATTAGGGATGGAATGGGTGGGAGGGGTTTTTATGCCTTTGTTTTTTGGCTACCTCCCTTGTAAGGGGGAAAAAAGCCTTTGGTGTATGTATGTATGAAGTGAGTGTGTACTTTGGTTTGACTACCCCACTCATAAGTATGAAGGAGCCTTTGGTACATATGTATATAGTGTAGGACCTTCTTTCCCTTATAAGAAATTATTAGACAACTTTACAGATGGGGATGACAGGTGGTGATGGATACGGAGGTGCCTAGTGTAGGCCTTATGGTCTCTTGCAGTGTCCTTCATTCTTATGTTCTTATGTTATAAAGAAAATAGCCAAGTCCAAGCGTACACTCACTCCACACCCAGAAAAACCCATTCAGCTCCCCTTTCATCTTTTAGGTTTTATTTTTGTGTTGTCTTTATGATATCTGTTTTCTAAATTGATCAATACCACACTGTGATTGCCTTCCAAAAGTAACCGTACATGCATGGTGAGGTTTTTATGAATAAATATCATATCTACTTGATTCTAGAAATTTTTAGTGAATATCATTTATTATTGTGCTTGAATTTAAATACTCTGATTAGGGAGATGTTCTCTTGATTTTATATTAATGTAGTAAGGATATTCCAGGTGTTGTGGTTCAACGTGTCTACAACAGTCACTCTGGATACAGTGAAATTCCTTGTGCTGCAGAGAAACAAACTTAGAAGAATTGGCCGCTTATGTCACATGAATGGCTCAACCATGGAGGAATATCAGGACCTTCTTCGGCAGGTTCGGCATCTTAATTATGATGTTCAACTCATATGGGTCACAGATCAGAGAGAAAAGTTGTGAAACTCACAAGTATATTTTTAAGTGATGATTTATGTCCAGTAGGGTATAACAGTAAGATGCTGCAAGTTTCAGCCACATTTTATGTGCAATAAAGTCAAAAGTCACATCAGAGTGTTAGTTTGAATGATGTTGCAGAAATTTACAAAAGGTTGGACACTGGTCTAAACATTATGGATCATAATTTTCATACTGTTATGAATCAAAGATAGAATATTTAGGATATTCATCTTAATGGCAATAACTTGCTACATTTTGCTTTTTTCTGGATTGGTTCATTGTAATATGATTTTGGAATGATGGAGGAGGAATGTGGTTTAATTCCATTAATTTGGTGTATGCTTTGTTTTAGCTAATGGCAGACAATTTTATTACCTGGGTCTAGATTCAGGCTAAAAGGAAGTCTTAACTAATCTAGACGCGCATTTTGTCGTACACCCAACCCTCGTTTAGCTAAATGAAATTGTTGGTGTTAGCCTTATTAAATATCCAGTGGATATGTTCAAATTAAAGGAATTGATATTTCTTCTTTAGTCAGTTAGAATGCTGATTGTTTAGTCAGTAGTTATGTGTTTACTTAAAGTTTGGGAAGGCCTGGTAAAAAGCAGTATCCTGTTTTAAGTATAGTTTTGATTGCTTTAATCTGTGCTTTAATTTATAGAAATTTATATTTTCTGTGATTTAGTAATGTGATTCTTTTGTACAGGCGTGTAGCTAGTTTAATCAATTCTGTCCAAGTCCAGATATATCATTATTTGATAATTAAGAACTGTCTAGTCCATCCATCACTTGTGTAAGCAAGAAGGTATTTTATCTTCCAAATCTGTATCCTATGTTGTCAGTAAACTGTCATTCCATTGACATTCATTATTTTGCTGCAAATGAGTAAGACGGAGCAATGACTGCAACAGCAATGTAGGAGAGAGGGCAAAAGCAGTGTATGGGAACCAGTATATTTAACGTTTTGCCCAGCTGGGTGAAATATTAAATATACTGTATTCCATACTCTGCTTTTGGCCACTATCATACAGTTCTGTTCCAAACTCGATGGATTATATTAATATATGCCGGTAACTGGTACCAGTAGATATCATGTGAACATAGAAGTGAAAACTTTGTTATTGGACATGCAACTATGATGAAATTAAGTTTATGTTTCCATTATGATGAGCAGAAGAATGTATTTGCTTATTGATTTACTTATTTTCTCATTAATTGTAGTGTTATAAGGATGCTAGCAATAACAGTGTTCAAGGATATGTGTGTGTGTGTGTGTGTGTGTGTGTGTGTGTGTATATATGTGTATATATATATATATATATATATATATATATATATATTTTTTTTTTTTTTTTCTATGGAGATGGGAAGGTGTTATCGATGTCTGTTATATTTCAGCTTGAATGCACAATTTAGGTTTTATGTCTGGAAAATACTAGTTGCAGTATTAGAGTTAACTACTTTAGTAAGAGATCAACCCCTAAATTTAAATTAATCTTGTAATAACCAAAACAAAATCGTGAAGTAGATTGTTGAATAGAAAGATTTGAAATTATCTGAACTTTTTTACTATGATGATGCACGCTAATAGATTCTAATCTGGCAAACACCAAAAGATTTTATTCAGTTTAGGTGTGACAAGCAGAGGAATTAAGATTGAGTTTGTTAACCCCTTTGCTATGATAATATTAGATAGTTTAGCTAACACTGGGTGATTTAACTCTTCACGGGATAGGAAATGATCTTGTAGTGGAGGAGTTGACAGTAACAACAATTGTTGACTCAAGTTTTGTAAACTGGAAACCTGCAGCTGAAGAGTAGTTGGTGGTGATCTTCAGATCCCTCCATAATTATTTCTAGGAAGAAACATAGGTCTCATGTTTGAATTTTATTAGTGTGAGACTCTTTCTGTATCACTAGCATGTGGTAGTAGGAAGGAAGGAGCAGTTTCCATTTGTCAGTTCTCCCCGTGCAAAAAGGTGGATGAAGTATATATGAAGCTGATGGAAATAGATCTTAGGTCTGGTACTGTGGCTGGCAACTTGCAGTTGTTTCAGGCCACTTGTGTGGCTCCACAAGCTTCTTACAAAATAATTATTCCATCAAAACAAAGATGTCATATACTGTAAATTTGTAAAACATTCCAGGCAAATAGTGTGTATGTGTATATATATATATATATATATATATATATATATATACACAAATATATATATATATATATATATTTATATATATATATATATAGAATGTATGTATGTATATATATATGTGTGTGTGTGTGTGTGTGTGTACATTCACCTTCGAAAAGATATGTAGCCATCTATTGTTATGACTTGTAGAAATGTCTTTCCTAATTTGAACTTACATTTTTGTATTGCAACTCTGACAGCACAACATTTCAATTAAACTAAAAAAAAGATGGCTCTTCTAACTATAAGGGTTACTGACCACTGGTCTAGTGTGACGACCAAGTGTCAGCCCATCAGGGCTGTATCCCTAGATGAAGCTGACAGTGGTGAGTTTTGCAGAGGGGTAGGAGGCAGGTGACTCTGACATCCATCTTACATGACCATACCATACTACCCATCATCATTACCAAAGGGTTGAAATTAGGATTAAACAGTTTTACCACTGAGAGCTCTCTACATGAATAATATCTTGTACCCTGATGTAGAACAAATTCTGTAAGTGATATTGTCAGGTTAAGAATAATCATTTAAATCTGGAGCCTCGTTAGTGACTGGCAATAGTCCTTCAGCCCTCCCATTGGTCTATGGGAAGAAACATTGGACTGATGTCAGTATTGTAATATCGTGGGATTGTTCCTATGTTTACTTTTTTTAGTAAACATAGGAATGGTGCAGGGATGACCCGTCATCCAGGAGGTGCCAAGATAAGAGGGAGGGTGGAGGGGAGTGGAGTGTGTTTAGGGTTGAAATGGGTGGGAATGGTTTTTATGCCTTTTTCTTTTTGGCTCCCTCCCTTGTAAGGGTGAAAAAGCCTTGGTATATGTATGTATGTATGTTCCTGTGTTACCAGTTTATATTAGTAGGAGAGGAACAGTCACCAGCTCTCCTTGTGTGAAATATGTAGTTGGGAGAACCTAGTCAGATTAATAGAGAGACCTTGGGTCCACTACATAGGCTAAGTGCCAGCTACTTAGAGCACGTGATGGGTTTGGAAGATGAGCAACAGGAAGACCGTTCTCTTAAAGATCATCTTGCAGGACCACAATGATTACCCATTGCTGGTCCCTCGGTACCATCAGTGTGGTAGAAGGCAGAGGCCAAGGCATTCTTAAAATTAAATAAAATCATCTGGCAACAACCAGAGGCAATTGGTAATGGAGCACCGCCTAATAGAAAGTTAAAAGCTATGAACCTCTCGTCAGGCAGTAAACACTCTCCGAGATATGAATGAAATTTTCTGGTTTTTTGAAAAACAGGCACAGTGAGTCCTCCTTATATGGTAATTCTTTATCCGGTAAATTCACAGTTACGGTATTTGGTAATTACTATCCTCGATTCTATTGACAGTAAAAAAAAAATTCACAGATACGGTATCCGTTCATGTTTTGGAGGTAAAATTAGATGTTTTGAAAAGGAAAGAGCAGGGAGAAGGTACATCTGCCATAAGTCGAGACTTGGGTTCGGTATACGGTAATTTCAATTTCCGGTAAGGTTTTCAGGAATGCATGTGTACCATATAACAAGGACTCACTGTATTAAAAAAAATACCTGTCATAGAGTAGACTGTAGTTCTAAGGTGGTTTGGACATAGAGGAGGAATAGGTGAAGAGCAGAAATGGAGTAAGCTTGAGGAGACTTAGAATGTGATAAGTGAACAGAGTGAAAAGTCTGGGTGTATGTAGTACATCAGTAGAGCAGGGAAAAGAATACAAGAAATAGGAATGTGTAGAGGATGATTGTGAATGGATAAGTGAATGATGTGACCTAAAGGGAAGTTTTCTACAGCCACTCCATGCTGTGATGAGTGGAGGTGGTGATACGTCGCTATGTAGTGAAGATGTGTTTTGACGGGCGGACCCTGTGGCAAATGAACTGTGTCTCGCTTCATTTAGTTCAATCTGTGCAGTGAGTCACACAGTGGGTGGGAGCAGTCAACACTATCCCCAAGAATTGAGATAGGAGGGGTAGTGGGAGTGGATCTTTTAGCATGGATGAATGCACTGACTCGTCACCCCTCCCCCCTTAACCCATTCAACTCCGATGACAAGATGTCTTGTCATTTGGTAAAATAAAACAAAAAATCATAATAAAACAACAAAATGTTTGATGATCAAACAGCACCAGAAAAATATGACGTCATCAGTCCTCCTCGAGGAGGACTGATGACGTCATATTTTTCTGGTGCTGTTTGATCATCAAACATTTTGTTGTTTTATTATGATTTTTTGTTTTATTTTACCAAATGACAAGACATCTTGTCATCGGAGTTGAATGGGTTAAAGAGAATATTATTTGTATATGTACTTTATGTGGAACAGATACTACACTTTGATGATGAGGGGATGGAGAGGGGGGGTCGCCAATTTAATGAAATGGCCTTGCTGTGGATGTGCTGTGTCTTGTGACACTGCCTCTGACCCAGGGCAGTGGACAAGATGCAGGGATGCCCCGTCATCCAGGAGGTGCCAAGATAAGAGGAAGGGTGGAGGGGAGTGGAGTGTATTTAGGGATGGAATGGGTGGGGAGTGATGCCTTTGACTTTGTCTACCTCCCATGTATAGGGGAAAAAGACATTAGTATGTATATATATGGCTGAGCAGGTTAGGGCGTCGTTACTTGCGGCGAAGGTCGAGATGAGGGCGGTTCGAATCCGGCCACCAGCGAAGTTAAACCAAGGGCATGGATCATTAAATTCCATGCTACAAAGCCCTCTGTGAGGGACACTGTCCTAGCCTCCTGATAGGGGGGAGTGTGTGACATTAAAACATATCATCATCAATCAATCAAATCAGCCATGCTGAGTCCACTGCTGAACAAAGGCCTCCTTCATAGCATTCCATGATTCACATGACCATGCCATCCTCTGCCACATCACTCCTGCAAACTTCACAATCTCATCTCTCCACCTTCTGTCTGGTCCCCCCCTTCCATGCTTCGTATCTCGCGGCATCCACTCAGTAACACAATTGCTTCATCGCTCATCAGTCGTTTGCACCAACTTACCTGCCCAATTCCACTTCCTCTCTTTTACTGCCTCCACAATATCTTTCACTCTAATCTGCTCTCTCACCCAATTTGCTCTCTTTTGGTCTCAGTGTTATTCCCATCATTGATCTCTCCATTCTCCTCTGTGCAGACCTTAGCTTTGTTTCCATCGCCCTCATCAGCTTCCAAGTCTCACACCCATAGATTATTGCTGGTAGAATGCATTGATTGTAAACTTTACATTTCAAACATAAGCTACCTTTATATATATATATATATATATTGAGGAGTGGACGACAAAATGAGTGGCAGGGTGGTGAGATAAACACCGAGAATCGTTGAAGTTTTTATTAACTGACGTTTTGCTCTTAACAGCTGCTTCAGAGTGTACAAACATGGTCGGGAAATCAACAATCTTATACCTTACATCATTCCGCGTTCCTTCCTTAACTCGCCCCCTCCCTCCCTCCCTCTTGTACCCTTCAACTCCTATAGGACCATCCAGCCGGACATTTTGGACAGCTTAATAAAACCATCACGATGGTTACAGTTTTCATAGCATCCCAGCCCTGCTGTAACCATCGTAATGGTTTTATTAAGCTGTCCAAAACGTCTGGCTGGATGGTCCTACAGGAGTTGAAGGATACGAGAGGGAGGGAGGGGGTGGGTTAAGGAAGGAATGCGGAATGATGTAAGGTATAGAATTGTTGATTTCCCAACCAAGTTTGTACACTCTGAAGAAGCTCTGTTAAGAGCAAAACGTCAGTTAATAAAAACTTCATTGATTCTCGGTGTTTATCTCACCACCCTGCCACTCATATATGTATATATGTATATATATATATATATATATATATATATATGTATATATATATGTATTTGTATATATATATGTATATGTATATATATATATGTATATATGTATATACTTTATGTAGAAGTCCTCTCTTTATAAGGGGGAAAAGGTTTTTGGTGTATAGATATATGTAGAGTTCATTATAGGTAGGTGGAAAAGAGGTTTAGAGGAAGACTACATGTAGGAATGTGGCACCAAAGCAATTACAAGTATTGTGTTCAATGTATAAGTAAACTAACAAGATCAAAGAATGTTGAAGTGGTTTGGGCATATGGAGTGAGAGCAAACTATCAAAAAAGAACATGGAAAGCAAAAATGGATGAAATTGATATAAGAGTAAGACTGAGAATGAGGTGGGTGGATGGAATGAAGCAGACTTTGAATGCACAAGGCATGTCTGTTGAGCAAGGAAGAAAGTGCAAAAGATAGGAGTGAATGGTTGGAAATTTTGAATGTATAAAAGGATGACACAACTCAAAGGAATAGTGTTATCATCTGCTTTGTAAACCATTGTGAGTGGATGATGTGGTGTTAGGGTCACCATATGATAAAGCAATGGAGGTAAGTTGGCTCTGGCTGTCAAGACCTGTTGTAGAAATGATGTACGTCACTTCATTGCCTGTGACTCCCACAGTGAGGTGGGGGACATAGATAACCTCATCCACATGGTTTTGAGATGGGAGAGGCGTGTTAATTATGTATGAGGTAGGTATGTACTCTGATTCAGCCACCCCATTACAAAGGGGAGAGGACCATTTGTATGTATGTATATATATATATATATATATATATATACAGTGTATTTAGGGATGAAATGGGTGGGAGTGTTTTTATGCCTTTCCCTTTCTTGGAAGGGGAAAAAGCCTTGGTATATGTGTGTGTGTATATATATATATATATATATATATATATATATATATATATATATATATATATATATATATATATATAAATAAATAAATAAATAAATAATGTACATGTGTCCACAAGGAGCTAAGATGAGAGGGAAATAATGGGTGATGGATAGGGAGAGGGTATGCCTTGGCTGGCTACCTCCCTTAGAAGGAGGTAGAGGCCCCTTGGTATATAAATACACACATACCAAAAGGTATTTTCATACATACATATACCAAGGCTTTTTTTCCCCTTACCAGGGGGGTAGCCAAAAAGGACAAGGCACAAAAACATTCCCACCCATTTCATCCCCGAAAACACTCCACACCCCTCCACCCCCCCTCCCATCTTAAGGGTGGTCAAACCATACACACCTTACACCTATCATACACCCATTCAAAAGCCCAGTTGTTGCCCCACCCATCTTAGCACCTGCTCGGGTCAGAGGCAATGCAGCAAGATCACCCCCTCATAGCAGGGCTCAGCAGCCAGAGCTAGTTTATGTTCATTAATTTCATATAGAGCGGACAAGAAGGATATCCTCTTGGGTTGTGTTATTCATCACACATTTACAACTACTCTCAATGGACTCCTATCTCATGCATTCTCTTGCTCAATGTATATCCCTCTTACATCCAATACCTCATTCACCCTGTTCATCCACATCATTCCTGGTCATCCCCACAAATTCCCTCCATCGACTTCTGCTTTCCACACTCCATACATAATAGGAAATTATTTATTGATAATGCAGTTCAGTTAAACATATGTATCAGCATAAAACAGTACTCTGTACTCCATGACTGTGTAGCTGTGTGACAAACTAGAATAGGCACCAGTAAACGTCAAAGAAAATACTCATGAATATTTAAAACTACAGAATATGTCAGTTTATGAATTTCACAAAACAATGGTATTTAAGTTTGTTTCCCCCAAGTACTTTCTGACTTGTAATGTTTACTTGATGTTTGAAGCTGTATATTTAGTGGTGGTGGTGGTGAGCATGCTGCAGAAGGCACATAACTGCAGCCAAAGTCACTACCTGTGCCCTGCATGCATGGACTGTTGAGGCAGGTAACAGCCATTGCTAAGAATTTGAGGGAAATGTAGGACTTGAACCCATGACTAGGAAGATGTAATTCCTGCTCATTTCTGATTATGCCACCGGCACACTGTTTTCCGTGGTGAATGGTTTTATACATATATATATTTTGTGTGTATGTATCAGTTTTTACTCGCAAAGCAAGGTGGCTAGGCATGGGAGAAGGACCAAGAATCCCCTTATGATACCTGACCAGGCCATCAAAGTGTTATCCATTTGATCCCTCCCCCTATGCCTTTCTTTTAGCAAATAACCTTTCAGGAGGTGAGATTGTTAGGCATCAACACCCTCTATTCCTTGTATACCTCTTACAACATGCAGAGATTATATAGATAGTATTGTTACTGATCCCAACCCCAGGCCTGTTGCAAAATTTTATCTTCAATACTTATTCAAGGCATTTTATGAAGGTACTGATGAATAGACAGTGTTTCCCTTCTGAAGTCCAAATGTTAAAGCATATTAGCTAACTTTATCTTCTGCATATGTCATCGTGTGTTGCAGTATTGAGTAATTGTGCTATATATGCAGTATTATGTATAAAATATAATGCATTACATAAATATGTGTAAACAAAACTGTCTTAGAACAGAAGGCAGGGAGATTTCCTTCCTGCGTAGCAAGAAATAAGAAATCTGTTCCAACTATTAATCAGCAGTTTACTTTACTTAAAAGTGCCTTGTAGGTTAGAAGGAAAACAGATTTTGATTACTATTTAGCTTCTTTTGGTACATAGTTAAACTGTAGTTGATGTATGAAAATAGATTGAAAACTTTAGTTGACAAAACAATAGCATACAAGTTTGTTTATACAATTTTTTTTCTTCACTAACTTTTCCCTATATTTCCAACATTCTTGGACTTGGAGTTTTATATGTATATGTGTGTGTGTATATATACAGGTAAACGTCGACTTACGATGGCATTAGGTTTCGATAGAGCCATCGTAAGACGATCTCATCGTAAGTCGATCCCCACTCTGTTCCGTGGTCACTGTACCTAGCCTACCTGTATATTAACCACCAGAGATACTGAATATAGCCTATTAAACATGTACAGTAGTTTATTTAATTATTTTTATCCTTTTTACCATATTCAAACACTATAATATGTATTTTCAGTACGGAACTTAAATCTCGCGGGCAGCAGCCAATGCCAGCCGTACGACGTGACGTAATAATACTCGCATCATAAAATATAGTCACCGCTTATATCGATCGTTCTCTCTTTCACCCGCGAATTTTGAAAACCACAGAGAATGAATCATTTGAGAGAATGTAAAAACACAGGGGCGACTACAATAAATATAATCAAGACGCCGATATGGCAGCGTTGCGAATCCACTTGCTCCTCATGACGCCTACGTGTGCGGCACCGTATGGAAGGGGTTCAATTATCATATCGTCGTCGTCGTCGTCATCGTAAAGTCGAACAATCGTAAGTCGCGGCCATCGTAAGTCGACGTTTACCTGTATATATATATATATATATACATACATACAAGATTGTTGATATAAAGACTTCTTTTTCTTTTCCTTCTTTCTTTTTTTATTACCAATCTTTAACTTTTCTAATGTTTGTGTGTCTGTTGGACCATGTTACCCCAACACTTGTTATACATTTATACTTTTCATATTTTGTCTCTGTGCAATAGAATTTACATCTGGGTGAATTAGATCCATCAGAAAAATCTTTAGCGGTTAGTTTTTCTTGATATTTGAAATCAATCTTCTGAAGAATACAATATTTGCCATAGGCATGCACAGGGATACCCCAATGTTTTACATAAATGAATCAATAAAAGTCATCCCATGGTACATCATTAATTTATAATGACAATTTTGCAAATTGTCATGCATATTTGTATGGTTACTGAGAGAAAACTGACAGCCCATCCACCAGAAATACTTGAGCCACAATCAACCAAGAAAACATTGTGAAATTTCCCCTTGTTCCATGGGAGATAAGCTCCAAACCATGTATTGAATCTTAATGTGTAGTATGCATTGTATTTCTAATAGTTAGATCCATTAGGGTATGTTACATAAATGAATGTGGTGCAAAGCAGTGGGCATCATTTTTACATACTGGGGTATACCTTCAAGGCTAAGAAATGTTACTTGACTGACTTCAATGTGAGATAAAGAATAGACCTTTTTTGTTGCAAAACTAGGTAGGTGTATCTCTTGTAATCAGTATTAGAAATTGACGTTCCAGCAAAAGTTCAGTGAATTATCATCCAGATTTATCTCCTCTCTTTTTTTTTTTTTTTCTTCTTTCTTCTTCTTCTTGAGCAGTGACTACATGTCAATTGTACTTTATGATTTATTTTTTACCCCCATTGATTTTTATAAATTTGTACTGGTTTTGTAATTCTCATTGTATGATTATTGTTACTACTATTATTGATGATTTTTCCTATTTACCAAATTTATCCGTACTAGTGATAAAGCTAATTATCATAATATCTGCACAGTGTGTATGTGGAGTGCCTTAATCCACACATCTGGTTGATTTTTGTCACGTATATTATTTGAAAAATAGGATAAGTATATTTTGATTATGTAAGACAAACACTTTATGAAATATGTTGTAGTATTTGTTTATTTATTCAGATAGAAGTGAATCCAAAGAATGTATTACTTTGGATGTAGAATGTAGTTATGCAAAGGTAGTGGAAATGGTATTCTTCTATTATGTTTACCAATATACATTTTAATCTATGGTGATATTTTTGTCTCTATTTGTTTCATTTTCTTACTGTATTTCTTCTTTATCAGTTTCCATGGAACCCCATCTCTTGGTCTCAGTTCATTTGTCATACCTACCAACACTTACAAAATTTGCACAAAGGTTAATGTATTGTCTTTTGTGATCATCACAAAGGAATTTTCCAATATTTTGTATAAATTGGCTTAATATATGAATAAATAATGCTAAATATCATAAAAGGTTCTTTGGATTTTACAAATCCTTTGTACCAGACTGGTATTGATACTGTAGTTTTTCTGCACTTGCTGGAGCTTTTTACATCTACAGCCTTGAAAGGCTATCCACGGATTTTTGTACTCTTGTAAAAGCAAACAATTCTGTTGATATATGGTGATACAGGCTCCACTAGTTTTTGAGAATAAGGTAAACGGAAAAAAGTGATGCCCAAGACAGAAATCTGTGAATACTTCTTGTGCATTACCATTTCCATTAACGAGTACCTTGAATGGTCCCTCATACTTTGGATGCAGTGATGATCTGAGGGGACAGCACAAGCACATATTCTCCCACCTTTAGTTCCCTTTTAATGGATTTCCTATCATAATAGTCATTGTAATTTCCCTGAGCCCTTTCTAGTACTTTAATTAACTTCAATTTCCCGTCATCCACGAGGGGCTGGTATGGGAGGGGGGTGAATGGGAGTGGATTTTATGATTTTGTTTTTTGGCTACCTCCCATGTAAGGGGGGAAAAAGCCCTTGGTATATGCATGTACTTTAATTAACTCCCTTCATTATATTGAAGTTAAGTTGAGTGGAAAATAGGAAGAGAAAGAGGAAAATGGAATGTAGAGAGATGCTTAGAGTAAACATTTTAAATGAGTGAAGTAGAAAAATACTAGAGGCTAAGGGAAGTGTAGAAGGTGGTGAAGGATATAGTAATGTGGGGGTGGAAGAGGAATGTGTGTTTCAAGAAGGAAGTGACAAGGTGTGCAAAGATAGTATGTGGAACAAGGAGGATGGTAAGGAATAGAAGGGTAGCAAGTGGTGTGATGATAAAAGTGAAAATGGTAGTCAAAAGATGCAAGTATTTAGGGATTGGTTGCAAAGTAAGAGTCAGGAAGCATATGAGAGGTGGAAAGAAGAGAAACAAAAGATAAGATAAAGGAGGCAAAGAGAAGTGCAGGAAACTTTGAAAATAATAATAAAAAAAAAAATTGGAAGGAAATTAATAGAAGAAAGGGAGGCGAGTTGGGCAGAGAGGAAAATGTAAAAGATACAGATGGACAGATGTTAATGGAAGTGAAGGCAGTCAGGGTAAAATGGGTAGAGCATTTTAGAGAGCTGTTGAATGTGCAGAAGGCTATGAAGGGATTGATTATGGCAGTGGGAAGGGCTAAGAAAATGACAGATGAGAGAGGAAAATGGAGGAGATGCAAGAAAAAATGAGGTACAAGGAGCTTTGAAAATTATGAGTGCTGGTAAGGCACCTGGGTTGGATGGGCATCATGCAGTGTCTGTAGAAGGGAAGTACAGTTACAGTGGGCTTACTAATGAGGTTTAATGTGTGTTTAAAGGAGGGGAGAGTGCTGGAGGACTGGAAGAGTGCCTGTATAGTTCCATTTTACAAATGAAAAGGGAACATGTAATTATAGTAGTTTTAAAGGGATCAGTTTGTTGAATATAGTTGGAAAGGTTTATGTGCAGGTTTCAATTAAGAGAATTAGAAGAGGAACAGAAGGAGTAATAGGTAAGGAGCAGTATGGGTTTAGGAAAGGCAGAGGATACATGGATCAAATTTTGAAGAAAGGCAAAAAGTAAGGATGTTTTTTTGGGCCTTTATGGATTTGGAGGCTTATAACAGGGAAGACAGGAAGGCACTGTGGGAGGTATTGCAGATATATAGGACTGGGAGAAAACTGTTGAGGGTAGTCAAGAGATTTTGCAGTAGTAAAGCCTGCGTTGGAATTGTAAATGAAGAGAGCAAGTGGTTTGAGGTAAAGGTGGGGTTCCATCAGGTCTATGTTATGTCACCATGGCTGTTCAACATGTACATGGATGGGGAGGTACAGAAGTTAAATGAGATGGTAATGGGCAGGGGGTTGGAGATAGCTAGAGATAGTGGCACAAAGTGTAGAAAACAATGGTGGATGGAGTGAACTAAAGGAGACGGCCAAGAATGAGATGGATGCATGGAGTGAAAGGGGCTTTTAGCACAAGGGGAATGCACGTTGACCACGGAAGGGAGAATGCAGGAGATAGGGTGGAGTAGAGAATGGTTGTGTATGGATGACATTTTGATGAAGCCCAAAGGGATTTCTCCCCAACTCTATTTTCTGCATAAGGAAATGGGGATGGGAATGTAGCCATGTAAATGACATGGCCCTGCTGTGGATGTGGTTTTGCTTCCAACCTAGATAGTGGGCAGGAGGCTGGGATGACCCTTCATCCACGAGGAGCTAAGATGAAAAGGAACCAAGGGTACTGAACAGGAGTGGGATGGGTGCATGCTTTTACACAAGAACATAAGAATGAAGGAGACTGCAAGAGACCATAAGGCCTTCACTAGGCAGCTCTGTATTCATCACCACCTGTCATCCCCATCCATAGTCTAATTGTTTCTTAAAACTGATAGTTTCAGCGCTTACTAAGTTTATTCCATTCATCAACCACCCTATTAGTAAACCAATTCTTGCCTACTTCCTTTTTTAATCTAAATTTGTCCAGTTTATAACCATTTACTGCGAGTCCTGCCTTTTGACTTGACTGCTTTTCTTATATGGGGTAAGAGGCCCTTTGTATATAGATTATATTGATATATAAAGAGTTTATCAACTTCAAAAATATTTTTCCAACACAAAGGTTAAGGTAATTTCAACCCTCTTGCTAAGGTAACATGTTTTGCAGACCTTTGGGAGTCTAGGACTTCCAACTTTTCTTTCTAGAGAGAAGTCAACATCTGCCTCACCACCTTGTGTCCCCTAGGATTGACTCCCACCAGGGAAGTTCATGCCATGTAAAGTAGTGACCACGTTCAATCAATCCATTGACCCCCCTCGTCTCTTTTGCACAAGACCCACACCCTCCAGGAAACTGGCAACTGAGACAGGACTGACAATATACTTCATCACCATCACAATTTTTATTCTTCGCATTACTATCCCATTTAGGGATGGAATGGGTGGGAATGACTTTATTCCTCTTTTTGGCTACCTCACTTGTAAGGGGGAAAAAGCCTTGGTATATGTATGTACTATCCCAGCCCTCTGACAATGGTGTGTGATGTCAGGAGCTAGAGATAGTGATCTCTGGAAACCCTTAGGCACAATACACCTTGTAGGACCAAGGGAACACAACAGCTCAGCAGCAGCCTGCACCATTGACCAACCCTTTCTAGGATACAATCTGATCAGCCCTTGTAAGAAAGCGGCAAGAAAATGCACTTCAAAAATTGCACTTTTTTTCACCATCACCCGTCTGGGAAGCCACCCCCAGCAAGGTGGATGAAACATAGGATAACCACCCTCTTTTGAGTTGTGTGGTTTAAAACTTGTATTTCATCATTCTATGCCCAAGAGGGAGGGTGGAGGGGTGTGGAGTGTATTCAGGGATGGAATGGGTGGGAATGATTTTATGCCTTTTCCTTTTTGGCTACCTCCCTTGTAGGGGGGAAAAAGCCTTGGTATATGATGTATATGTATGCCCAAGAGATTGAAGTCCAATGGATATGAATCTTACTTTTCTTCAACACATGCAAAATCTGCAGAGGTTGCATGGAGTTAATAAAACAGCAAAAATTAATTTAATTTCTTTATTTTGAGCCATCTTTCACTTCCTTCTGATACCCTACCAGAAAGCATCTCCTTTCATTCAGTTACAACTGGAAGCACGCATCAACTTTTGCTGAATTATGCAGCTAAAACAAAAGCTATTGGAAAGATCATTCCAACTCAAAAAAAGTAGTCATATACATTCTTACTTCCACAGATTCAACATACACACACACACACTGCTGAGTAAACTATAAACAAGAAACTTCATAATTTTCTTTCATTATATAAAATTATACGTCGTGAATCTGGCTCATGAAACTAAAGAAATTACAACACTTTTTAACCACATAAAATTCCAAATTACAATAACTGGATTAAGTTTGCCCTATAACATTAGAAGCCTGGCACAATATGACCCTTTTTCTTCATCTTTTTCATCTTCTTTTTAAGTTTCTCAGACTTGCGAGCTTTCACATTAGTTTGTTTCTTCTGGCTAAGGTCGCTCTTCTTTTTCTCTTCATTGGCTAATCTCTCCTCCCACTTCTTTTGGCTCTGCTTCTTTTTGCCCTCTTTCTTCTTCAGGCTCTTCTTCAACAACTCTGGGTCATCCTTCACCTGTTGGAGAATATTTAAGAATAAATATTAACTAATGGAGGTGCCAAGATAAGAGGGAGGGTGGAGGGGAGTGGAGTGTATTAGGGATGGAATGGGTGGGAATGGTTTCTATGCCTTTTTCTTTTTGGCTACCTCCCTTGTAAGGGAGAAAGAGCCTTTGGTATATGTATGTATTAACTAGTATAAGAACAAGTGGAGAAACAGGAGTATTTCACTACATAGCAGTCTTTCATTCAGTTCTAATGTAAAAGGTTAAACTAATTTTTAATCTTCCATCATTGCAATGGGCTCCAGGTATTCAGCACGAGACAAGGGGCAACAAGTTGATTAATTGCAGACACAAACACTCGCATATAAGGTACTTTCCTACTTGTAATTGGGGTGCTAGTCACATAGACGCTTAACCTCTTCACTCCGGGGCACATCGCACGTCTGGCAGCATTAGCTGCCCAACGTGCGATGTTGCATCATAATAATCGCATTATAAAAAATAAAGTCAGTGCTCAATTGTTCATTCTCTTTCACCCATGAATTTTGATAACCATAGAAAATATGATGAAGCCAGTTTAGAGAGAGTGGAGGTTACATAGGTATGACTACAATATAATCAAGACGCCGACATCGGCATCATCGCGTACCCACTTGCTCCTCATGACGCCTACGTAGGTGTCACCATATGGAAGTGGTTAAAACCCCCTACTTTACACCTTTCCCATCTCCGCACCTCATTGATGAAGGATTATTTCCATCCCCTGCCATACTGCTTGGGTCAAATGCAGTGAGGCACAGTATTTCCACAGCAAGGTCCCGTTATCTAACGCTTTTCTAATCTACCCAAAATAATTTATGAAGCAGATGAGAACATCCCTTCTGGCCACATCATCTTTTCATTCTTTCACAATCAATCTCCACATTGTCCTATCGAAACTTTAGACTGTGCAGTGTACAGGTTTGGGACTTTTCCATGTCACTGGATGAAAGTACAAAAAGTGAAGTACGAAAGAGGGGAATGTCTGTTGAGGAAGGTCAGGAGAGGACAGAAGATAGGGGTGAGTGGAGAATGGTTGTGTATGGATGATGCTATGATGCAAGAGGAGAAATGGGTGGGGGACGGGGGGAATATGTGTGAAAAATAATTTGATGCAGCCCGAAGGGATTTCTCCCCGTCTTCTCCATTTCTGTATGGGGGGGATGGAGAGGAGGGGCACTAATTTAATGAAGGGGCCTTGCTGTGGGTATGCTGTGTCTTGCAATACTGCTTCTGACCCAGGGCAGTGGGAAAGATGCAGGGATGACCTGTCATCCAGGAGTAGCCAAAATAAGAGGGAGGGATGGGGGTGGATGGGAGTGGAGTATGTGGGGATGGAATGAATAGGAGTGGAGTATGTGGGGATGGAATGAATAGGAGTGGATTTTATGACTGTTTTTTTTGCTATCTCCCTTATGAGGGGGAAAGAACCTTTGGTATATGTACGAGATGAAATGGGAATGGACTATGTGGGGATGAAATGGGTGGGAGTGAATTTATACCTTTGACTCTGGCTACCTCCCTTGTAAGGGGAAAAAAAATCCTATGGTATATGTATGAATGAGATGAAATGCCTGAGAAGTATGATAGGGGTTACTAGGCTGGATAGTGAGAAATGACGAGGTAAGGAGGAGAGTAGGGGTGGAAAAGGATTTGGGAGATAGGGTTGATGAAAGATTATTGGGATGGTTTGGACACATGGAAAGAATGAGTGAAGAAAGATTAGTGAAAGAAGTGTGGAAGGCACAGGTGGATGGAGTGCCCATGAGGTGGGTGACCAAGGATGACATGGATGGATGAGGTACGAGTAAAAGGGGCATTGCGGAAGAGGAGGATATGAGCTGAGGAAGGGCAAAGACAGAAGATAGGAGTAAGTGGAGAATGGTTGTGTATGCATAGAAGGGAGTTTGGTGGGGGACGGGGGGGTTAGGGAGTAGGTGTGAATGATATTCTGATGCAGCTCAAAGGGACTTCTACTCTTTTCTTTTTCTCCATGAGGGGATGGAGGGGACAGGAGTCACAGATTAAATGAAGTGGCCTTGCTGCATTGCCTCAGACCCAGGGTAGTGGCTGAGATGCAGGGATAATCCATCATCCAGGAACCAAGAGGTAGGGGGGGGGGTTGAATGGGAGTGGAGTATGTGGAGATGAAATGGGTAGGAGTGGATTTATGGCTTTGACTTTGGCTATCTCCCTTGTAAGGGGGATAAAGCCCTTGGTATATGTATATTTTTTATCATTTATTACTTATTTCAAATTATTATTTATCTGTTTATAATTCATCACCATTATATTTTTTTGCATCTGACCTAGTTACAGACCAAAAGGTCCATAAAGATCGGCATGCTCTTCCTTTGTGAAAAGATTACAATGGGGTCTCTCAAGGAGCAACACCTATGCTATTCAACCTTTTCACAAGTAATCCACCCAAAAACTAAGCAGATGACCTAATCATAATAACCCAGCATAGCAACCACAAAATTACCCAAGCTTACTTAGATAACTAAAAGAGCGTCTTAAAAATAATGGACTGAGAATCTTCCCCTGAGAACCCTATGCACAATACATACATACACCAAGGCTTTTTCCATAAAACCATTCCCACCCATTCCTTCCCTAAATACGCTGTGCACAATACTTGCCGTTTATCTCAGCTGTACCAGGTGAATGTGAAAGTCTTGTATTAAATGAAAACACATGGACCTTACCTTTTCTCCCTGTGCTCGCATGAGAGCTCCCTTCCAGGCTTTCTTCTCTTTCAATTCATTAGCTTTTCCAATGTCACCCTCATTCACCAGCTGCTTAACCTGGAGGGATTGAGAGTACAAAAACATTAGTCTCTGTTTCAGTTCATGAATGCAAAGATTTGAGACGCCAAGGTGGACAAGACATACACACACCATATATGGTGATTGTGCCCACAACATATAGACAGAGACACTGAAATTAACCGGGACAAAAAGGCAGACCCTACACATGTTTAAGAAGCATGATGGGGGGTTGACAACAGAGTGAGAAATGAGGTGATGCTGAGAGTATGGGGTGAAAGAACTGGCAGATCTCAGCACATACACAATTGATTCAGTTTAACACTCCAAACTCCCCCACTATCAGGAGGCTGGGACATTGCCCCTTACAGAGGACTTGAAGCGTGGAACTTAATGAACCATGCCAGTGGTCAACTCATTTGCAGCAGGTTTCAAATTGCTGTCACCTCGACCTTTGTCACAAGTAGTGACACTAACCCACTCAGCAAACATATACACAATTATAACCCATTTTACCATCCCACCAATCCCACAACCTCTGGAATAAAGTGTCATCTCTGTTCACAATCACATTACTTGAGTCTATAGTCTATCAAGTATTGCTAGCAAGTGATAAGGTGCAACATTCACACTGTTCACATACGAAGGGATGAGTATAATGAAAGCGAAAGGGATACAACATTCCTCTCACAAGCAACCCCTTTCAACAGGATGAGGGGTAAGGGGCTGTAATCTTTATAGCATGCCCATATAGCTACACGGCAAGAAATTGTAATCAGATTTCCAATTACCTTTTCCTTTTCTTTGAGTGCCTGTGACAAGAGTTTATTCAAGTCTTGTTTTTTCTTCTTCCCCTCTTTATCCTTACTGGAAGTGCTGAAGTCAAATTTACTGAAGACCAGCTGACCATCATTGGTATATATGGGCTTCTTTGGCTTTCCACCTGCAAGTTTAATTATGATAAAGAAAGGTGACATGAATATATCCATCAACAAGTTATTTCAAGAATATATAAAGTTTGTCTTCAGACTACAGTTTCTACAGAATCGACTAACTCTTACCTTGTGCCTCCTTGCTCCCATCTGTATGCTCTACTTCCTTCCTCTGCACCTTCTTCAACTTCTGTTTTCTCCTGTCTTCCAACTTTTTCAACTTTTTCTTGAGCTTCATTTCTTCCCTCTTTTCAGAAGCATTTTTTGGAACTTTCTTTCTATTTACTGGAAAGAGGAACAGTTGCTTCATTTTACAATTCTATCATTGCAAATGTTAAAAAAGTAAATAAACATCAATAAATGTTATGTCATCTATAAGAAGTGATTTGTATATCTGATGTGTTGGGTATACCCACACCCAACATATCAGAAATACAAATCTCTTCTTACGCAGATGATATAACAATTACAGGTACGCACTGTAACGCTGGCAAAGAAGCAGAAATACTACAACTATAACTCAACACTCTCAATACTTGATTCACTACAAAGACTCAAAATAGTCCCCAACTAAATCTACAGCCACACTTCTCACCAATTGGACTATAGAACACAAACACATAACACACCTCTATGTCAACAATACTCATATCACATACACCAAAGATTCTTGGCATAACATACAATACATTCATGTCATTAAAACAGCATATCACAAACACAAGGACTAAATGCTCATCTAGATTTAACACATTTAAAAAAAATTGCAAGAACATTTGGGCAAAGAAACTAATACTACAGCATACAAACAATGCATACATTCATTGATGAATAAACCATGCAGGGGCCCCTAATCTCCCAACAGCCTTCAAACCAAACAAAACAAAGCCCTAAAGACAATTACAGACTGCACAAATGCAACACCTAGACCATTTACACAATAAATCTAAAGTCCTAAGTCAAGGGTCACCTTGACATAGATTTGCACACAAACACTGCACACTCACTACACATAGTAGAACACCCACATATGCTAAGATACCTCAAACCACCTATATCTCACATAAATACTCTCTTCTCTTACTCGACAACCACCAGACACCAGCCTTCAGAAGCATATCCATAATCATATCACTCACTGCTCCATCAACAAAGTGAAAGACAGTACATTGCTACATGCCAGACCTCATGATATTCATCCCTCTGAATCCTCTCCCTCAAAAGGACAGAGTCCACTTGGCCAGACTGCAATGCGGCCATCATCCAATCCATCTAAGCTACCAGAAGAGGCTGGATGACAGCATTGCAGACAACTCCCGAGGATATAACACTTCACCCCCTACTACACAACACATTATGGAAAACTGCATTGTACACAATCATGCATGCCAACACTCTTGAGCAACACTGTCTACTGATGAACCAACTGTTGACAAAGAATACAATTCAAATCACTGGCAAGTGTAAACAAGTTATCCAAACTTAAACTTGTAGGGGAAACTAGAAAGTGTTCACAACCTTTGACCTTGGTCAGTGTGTCCTTAGCTCCTGGTAGGCACAACAATTGTACATACCTGACTTAGCCTGGACATAATTAATTTTGCACTTCACTGATACCATAAACGTTTCATATAACGTCATGACAGTACGAAGTGCCAAACACAGCTCAGGAAATCTGATGCCCTATTCAAACCAACACTAAACTACCTCACTAGTCACAAAAACAATCAAGACCCTTAAGCTCCAGTCACTTAACATTTCCCAAAACATAACCTACTAATTACAACATCAAGCTAGAGGCTAATTTATATCCCCAATTCCAAAGGAATTTAACACATTTTCCAATAAGCACTCTTCAATGTTAAACCCATCTTGATGTTCTTCTATAACATGCTATCATTAAAATTAGAATTATGATGGATTACAGATAGGTTTTGGATAGATGTGATGAGTGTGGGATATGTATATGCCCTGACTATCACCCACCCATTATTTGAGAGAAAATGCCCTTAGATATATGTACAAAGTAAATGAATGTCATGAGACCTCTTAGTCAATCATGAGACCAGAAATATACATGAACATCTGTACATACATAGCAAACGATTTTTCCTCCTTATAAAGGGGTGGCCTTGCCAAAGCATACACCCACCTCACACCCATCCAAAATCTAATGATTGCCCCTTCCGTGTACATACATACATCAAGGGCTTTTTCTCCCTTATATGGGAGACGGCCAAATTCAAAGGCATAAATCCACTTCCACTCATTTCATCCCCACATACTCCACTCCCATTCACCAACCCTCCCTCCCATTTTTCTTGGCTCCTCCTGGATGACAGGTCATCCCTGCATCTCACCCACTGGCCTTGGTCAGAAGCAATGCAGCCAGACACAGCACACCCACACATGTATATAAACATGCTATCTAAATACCAAGAACTTTCTCCACCTTACAAGGGAGGTAGCCAAGTCAAAGGCACATACCCACTCCCACTACCCTCCACCACCATTCTCCCCCCTCCTCTCATCTTAGCTCCTCCTGGATGACAGGTCATCCCTGTATCCCACCCACTGCCCTGGGTCAGAAGCAATGTAGCAAGACACAGTACATCCATAAATATACTATTGCTGTTGACAATATCAATATCCTTACCTCTTAATGACTCCAACTTCTCAATCCATCTATTCCTTAATACTTCATAATTCTGAACAAGTTCATGACCCTCTGAAAAGAATTTATAAAAATATTCAATTTCAAAATCCTATTAGAATTCACAAGACAAAACTTGTCATCCTATAACAACTATATATTATCTATAAATACAAGCCTATGTAATAAAACATTTATTACTAAGTACATACCAACAACATTGTTTGAAGTTAAATATAAAATACACTAACATTCATATAATGTAGCTTACCTCTTAGCTGTTTTTTGAATTTGGCTTCCTTTGCCACTTCTCCTGCCTTCTTTTTCTTTTTCCATTTCTTTCCATCTTCCTCCTCATCATCCTCCTCAAAGTGTACAGCCTTTCTCTTTTTATCTGAATAAAAAAAAAATTATGACTGTCACATATTGGGAAAAAAAAAAAAAAAAAAAAAAAAAAAAAAATAATAATAATAATAATAATAATAATAAATAAATAAATAATAAAAATAAAAATAATAATCATGGAATGGAAACTGAAGTCCCACACAAGCCGACAATAGCTCTCACACTAGTTGACAATAGCCCTCAAGCCCTCCCAAAGATCTCACTAGAAAGAATTTTCGCACTGGTGTCTGTACAGTATTAGTGTAGGACATTTTCTCTGCCACCACCTTATAATAGGTGAAAGCAGTCACTGGATATCAGTTGTTCTTGTGTGAAAAGGTGCAGATAATATTGTTGGGGCTGATAGTAAGAGATCTTAGTCTCAATCTGCAGATAGTGTCTGCCTTTGAGAGCTGCGTATCCAGATGAAGGTAAGGATGATGACAGGTTTTGCAGATGAAAAACCCTGTGAAAGTATCTGACATTGGTCCCAAGCCAAGGGCTTTCAGCGAGAAACTCAATTCAACAATGATTACGATAAACGACGCAACCTGATGCAAGCAGCATCGTGCCATAATATTGCAAAATTTTAACAAAATTGCAACTCCTTCACTTACCGCTGGTGACTGTGGGAGCAAGAACATCATCTGGGTCAATTTCCGTTGGTCTTGGTACCCATGCCAGCAATCTGGACATAAACTGGTGCTCCACCTTCAACACTGATCCCACCTGAAACATGAATGAAGACACTTTTTCATAAATTTCTGAAGTCATTCAAACTTTTGCTATACAACTAAGAATGTTGAAGAGGGTATACAACCACTAACAATGTAATTACATTCGTAATAACCTCTTCAATGCAGTAATGGCTTGTAAATGTAAGATCATAAACAAAAACTGATGATGAGCACTGCATTCACTGGTCCTGTGAAGTGAATGTAACACATAGTAACTTCCTTGCCGCTGTTCTTTGGTCCATTAACACATTGTCCCAAGCTGGCACTCCCATCTCCAGACCTGAACCAAAATCCCTATTAAACCCGACATTCACCATTTCTTAACTTTGTTCACATACGGACACCTGACAGGTAGCAATTCTAAGTGTTTTCCTATTGTTGTGACAAATTGCCAATCCACACAATGAAATAATTTTTTTGCAAGATCTAAAGAAGTTACCAAGGACTGTAAATAAATAAATAAATGGAGCAAATACCTTCATGTACAAAAAGGTCCTTTCCCCACTTATTTGGGGATGGCCAAGCCAAAGCATACACCCACCATTTAAACACCCCTTCACGGTCTCCCATTTTAGCTTCTCATGAATAAAGGGTCATCCCTGTCCCCCACCACATTGCTTGGACCTAAAGCAACACAGGAAGACCACACTTCCATATCCAGGCTCAATAGCTGAAGCTGGTTTACCCCCACTGCTTCATTACGTGGTACAGTGAGTCCTCCTTATACAGTAATTCTTTATCCGGTAAATTCACAGTTACGGTATTTGGTAATTACTACCCTCGATTCTATTTACGGTAAGAAAAATCCAGATACGGTATCCGCTCTTGTTTTGGAGGTAAAATTAGATATTTTGAAGAGGAACGAGCAGGGAGAAGATACGTTTGCCATAAGTAGGAAACTTGGGTTCGGTATACGGTAATTTCAATTTGCAGTAAGGTTTTCAGGGACGCATATGTACCGTATAACGAGGACTCACTGTATACCCCCTTCATCCACTACTGAAATATACAAAGACACTAAATCCCTTCAAGAGACACTTTCATCCACTTACACCTATTTATCCAGTCCCTGATTGACACCTACTTATTAAGACGTTAATCAAATACATAAATATCAAATAAAAAAAATAATTGAAGGGTAGAGAGCTGCTAATTTTAACATTCTTCAATACTGCATTACAAGTATGTATTTCATTTTCAAGCCAAGTATTTTAAATCTATTAATACAATCATATTGGAATGAAATTTTCTAATATGAAAGGATAAGTACAAAGTCCTTCAGTCAAATACAGTTGTCACTGTCAAATGTTTCCTAAAAGATGGGAGATGGGATTCCTACCTAATGAAAACAAGTCTTGTGTTCCATGGCACTAGCTTTGTTTTTACTATTTAAATAATTGCATACTTCTTTCATATGCTAATGGTCCCTGCAACAACTGCAATGATCTTGGGCACAACATGCTTACCAGTTGTATTTCACGCAAAAACAAGACAATAGCGTCAAAGCCACAGGACATGACCTGAATCTACAACCATTACTCTAGCTCTGCAGGGTAGTCAGTATTCAATATGAACACAGGTAACCCCTACTGAGAAGATACCTCCCTATCCATATCAAAGTGCTCCTACTCCTGTAACTCTTCATTATGTGGCAAAAAAAGAAGAACTCAAACTACCAGGAACAATTCTGTAAATATGGAAATTATCCAAGCTTTAATTTTTTTGGGGGAAAATTCAAGTACTCCTACCTTATGACCTTAGTTACTGTATCCTTAGCTCCTGGTATACACAACATTTGTATATACCTGACTTAGCCTGGACAAGGTTATTCTTGCACTTTACTGATACCATAAACGTTTCATATAACGTCATGACAGTACAAAGTGCTAAACAATAAGCAAGATTAATCTCGTATCTCAACTACCAATTAAAATTAAATCTCTCACCTGATCACAAAAATGGAAACCACTCAGCTAAATCAAGCCATTAACATTGACCACTTCAATAAGAGTAAAATTCTTGCGCACAGCATCGGCTGCCATTCATATGATGCATCACACTTCTCACATTATAAAATATAAAGTCACTGCTGTATTATTTGTTCTCTTTTTCTGATTAATAATACATACATATACCAAAAGCTTTTTTCTCCCTTATAAGAGGTAGCCAAAAAACAAAGGCATAAAAACCATTCCCACCCATTCCATCCCTATCACACTTCAGTCCCCTCCACCCTCTTCCCTCCCTATCTTAGCACCTCCTGGATGATGGGTCATCCCTGCATCTTGTCCACTGCTGTGTCTGAGGTATTGGCTGCATGTTATTGTAGCAAAGTAGTGTAAGAGGCCGGTAGATTGAGGTAGACATTTAGGTAGATAGAGGGGTAAGTGGAAAAAGTATTCATTTTATAACTTGGATCTTTTGAAACAATGGCCGAGAGCAAGTTGCAGAGTTGCATATATTTGCTTGCCATCTAGTGTTTTGTAAACATAGGCTAGGGTATCGGTTGGAGTGCTGACATGATGAAATGTAAAAATTTTAAGCCACATTTCGCTTGCAACAGAGTGCTTGAGACAGTATAACAGTCTTTCTGATTGGAGAAAAGGGTGAAGGAGGATTGATCGATTGATTAACCTCTTCACTCCGGGGCACATTGCACATCTGGCAGCATTAGCTGCCCGATGTGCTATGTTGTGTCATAATAATCGCATTATAAAAAATAAAGTCAGTGCTCAATCATTCGTTCTCTTTCACCCGTGTATTTTGATAACCATAGAAAATTGATGAAGCCAGTTTAGAGAGAATGGAAATTACGTAGGTACGACTACAATAAATATAATCAAGATGGCGACGTCGGCATCATCGAGTACCCACTTGCTCCTCATGCCGCCTACGTAGGCGTCACTGTATGGAAGTGGTTAAAGGTTATCTGGCGTCAAAACTGAGGTGGTCATAGATGCCAAAGGGTGGAGGAGAGAAATTGTTGGTGCATGGAGGTAAAGTCATGCCCTTAAAGGGTAGCACTTATTTGTATCTTTCAAAGTTATTGAATGAATTAAATAGTGACGTCGGAGCACACTTGGCTTGGTGGATGTAAAGGATCCCAAGAGGGAGTTCCTTGGTGTAGCTTGAAAAACCAAGTGTAAGCTACCAGAAGCAGCTGGATAACCACATTGTGAACAGCTGCCCAGGATGTAACACTTCACTCCATACCATACAACACATAATGGAAGACTGCATTATACATAATCATGCACGCAAACAACACAACATACACTCTATAAAAGATTTGTGGGAAAACCCAGTTTCAGCTGTGGCATTCCTTGGGGAGACGGGACTGCTCGAGCAGACAGTCCAGGGAACGACAACAACTCAGAAGAAAAGAAGATAAGAAAACTATATCTCCATTCTAATTCACTCCATCCAGAAACTTTAATAACTGGTTATAGAAGATTTGGTGGAAACATACTTAACCACTTCCATAGTGACGCCTACATAGGTGTCATGAGGAGCAAGTGGGTATGCGATGATGCCGGTCAGCGTCTTGATTATATTTATTGTAGTCGTACCTACATTCTCTCTAAACTGGCTTCATCATATTTTCTATGGTTATCAAAATTCACGGGGGAAAGAGAACAAATGATTGAGCACTGACTTTATTTTTTATAATGTGATTATTATGACGCAACATCGCACGTCGGGCAGCTACTGATGCCAGACGTGTGATGTGCCCCGGAGTGAAGAGGTGAAGAGAAGGAAGAGGTATGGTGCTTACAGATGAATAACATAAGTGACTAAGTGTTAGTGGCAGTGGAGCTAACAGTAGCATGCAATTGATACTTGAGGGTCTATATGGGGCAACCCTACGGACCAGAGCCACACATTTTGTCTGATAGAGGACTATTCACTGAGAAATGAGGACACTTTTATTATACTGCAACTGTCCCTCCATTATGCTGTCCCCAAACCCCCCCTTGTTACTGTCCTGTACCATTTCTCTGAATATTCATTTCCTTTTTTTGCCTACCCTGTGGTGGGGGATAGAATACAGCCACCAGCTCTTCCCACTTGAATCGTAAGATGCGAGAAAAATGGGGCGGGGATTAGGACTAGGCATCCTTCTCCCTGTAGCCCCACAGGGGACATTCCTAAAAAATGTAAAGACATAAGAGGGTCTGGGAGTTTTCCAACCAGTACCCAAGGTTTGGGTCTTTTAATGTGCGTGGATGTAGTACAGATGAGATTAAAAGGGAAGAGATGGGCAGTATGTTTGTGAGAAGATGGATGTGTTGGCTTTGAGTGAAACTATGTTGAGAGGGAGGGGTGAGGGAGAGAAGGGGTGGCTAAACTAGTAAGTGAAGAGATAGATAAATGTGTAGTGGAGTGGAAGGGGGTTTCTTCAAGGTCAATGTGGATGAAAGTGAAACTGGGAAGGGAGATGTGGGTCTTTGTAAGTGCATATGGGCCTGGTAGTGAGAAGAGTGTAGAAAGGGAGGCTTTTTGGATAGATTTAAATGAGTGCATAGAGGGATTAGGGAGAAATGTCAATGTAGTAGTATAGGGAGACCTGCTAGGGTAGAAAATGAACCAATGAACAGAGTGGTTGGGAAATGTGGAATTCCAGGAAAGAATCACAGTGGAGAGTTGATGGTGGAGATATGTCTAGAGATGATGATGATAGCAAATACAGTGTTTGGGAAGAAAGTCAAGCATAAGTACACATGGGAGAGGGTGGTGGATAGAATGGTAGTAGATAGAGCATTAATGGACTATGTAGTGGTAGATAGGAGTATAATAGGAAGAGTTAAAGATGTACATGTTATAAGGGGAGAGTGGGGGAATATCAGATCAATTTTTGGTGAAAGGTAAATTGAGAGTGAAGGATAGATGGAGAAAGAGAAAAAGGAAAAAAGGTAGGGAGATGCTTTGAGTGAACTGCTTAAAAAGAAAGAAAAGGAGTGGGAGGGAGTGAAGGCTAGAATAGAACTAGAAGTGGAGGAGGAATGGGGATGGTTCAAGGAGGGAGTCACAAGGTGTGCAAAGATGGTGTGTGGAACAAGGAGGACGGGAGGAAATAGAAGGAAGGGTAGCAAATGGTGGGATGAGGAAGCAAAGAAGGTTGTAGAAGAGAAGAAGCGAGCTTTTACAGATTGGTTACAAAATAGGATGAGGGAATCATATGAGAGGTACAAAGAAAAGAGAAGTAAAGCATAAGATAAAAGAGGCAAAGAGGAGAGCAGATGTGAAATGTGTAAGAGTATGACAGAAAATTTTGAAAGTAATAAAAAAGTTTTGGAAAGAAATAATAAGAGGAAGAGGAGGCGAATCAAATAGAGAAAAGGTAAAAGCAGATGGAGAGATGATAATGGAGGAGAAGGCAGTAAAAGGAAGATGGGCAGAGTATTTTAGGGAGTTGCTAAATGTGAAGGAGGATAGGGAGGGAAAGGTAGTTGTAGTGGGAAGTGCTAAGAAAATGAGAGTGATGAGTGAGGAAAATGAAGGAGAAATAAGGAAGGATGAAGTGAAGGCAGTTGCTAAGATGATGAGACCAGGTAAGGTACCTGGTCTGGATGGATGTCATGCAGAATGTCCGGAAAAAAAGTAAGTACAGTGATGGTGGACTGGCTGGTGAGGTTATTTAATGTTTGTTTAAGAGAGGGTAGAGTGCTGTAGGACTGGAGGAGTGCCTGTATAGTTCCACTTTACAAGGGAAAAGGGGACAAATGTGAGTGTAACAGTTTCAGAGGGATTGGCTTGTTAAGTGTAGTTGGGAAGGCTTATGGAAGGATCTTGACTGAGTGGATTAGGAGAGGAACAGAGGGAGTAATTGGTGAGGAACAATGTGGGTTTAGGACAGGTAGAGGTTGCATAGATCAAATTTTTGTGGTAAGACAGATATGTAAGAAAGCAATAGGAAAAGGTAAGGATGTTTTTTGGGGCTTTTATGGATCTGGAAAAGGCTTATGACAGGGTAGACAGGAAGGGACTGTGGGAGGTCTTGCAGATATATGGGATAGGAGGAAAGCTTCTACGAGCTGTCAAGAGTTTTTACGAGAGTAGAGCATGTGTCAGGATTAGAAATGGGAGGAGTGAGTGGTTCAAGGTAAAGGTGGGACTACATCAGGGATATGTTATGTCGCCCTAGCTGTTCAACTTGTATATGGATGGGGTGGTGCAAGAGGTAAATGCAAGGGTGGTGGGTCAGGGATTGGAGATGTTTAAAGAAAATGGAGAAAAGTGGGAGGTGAGCCAGCTGTTGTTTGCAGACGACACTTGTAGCAGGATCAGAGGGATTGAGGAAGTTGGTGACTGAGTTTGGGAGAGTGTGTGATAGAAGAAAGCTGAAGGTAAATGTGGGTAAAAGTAAAGTGATGAGATGTACAAGGGGTGAAAGTGGCAGCAGACTGGAAGTGAGCATTAACCCCTTCCATACAGTGCCGCACACGTAGGCGTCATAAGGAGCAAGTGGATTCGCGACGCTGCCATATCGGCGTCTTGATTATATTTATTGTAGTCGCCCCTGTGTTTTTACATTCCCCCAAATGCGCCCTGAATCCCATTCTCTGTGGTTTTCAAAATTCGCGGGTGAAAGAGAGAACGATCGATATAAGCGGTGACTATATTTTATGATGCGAGTATTATTACGACACGTCATACGGCTGGCATTGGCTGCTGCCCACGAGATTTAAGTCCCGTACTGAAGTGGTTAAGGAGGACTGGAGGAAGTGGATAGTTTTAGATACTTGGGTGCGAATGTGGCAGGAAAGTGTGGAGTGGAGGTGAAGGTAGAATGTAGATTGAGAGAAGTAAATGCCTTGGTGGATTGAAACGTGTAACGAGGAATAGCCATTTGGGAATGGATGCTAAGTGGAGATTGTATGAAGGAGTGATTGTGCAAACAGCACTGTATGGGGCAGAAACATGGAACATAAGAGAAGAAGAGAGGAGGAGTTTGAATGTGTTTGAGATGAGGTGTCTGAGAAGTATGATAGGGGTTACTAGGCTGGATACAGTGAGAAATGAGGAAGCGAGGAGAACAGGGGTGGTAAGGGAGTTGGGAGATGAATGGAGAATGGTTGTATATGGATGATGTTGTGATGCATGAGGTGGGATGGGTGGGGAGGTAGTATGTGTGAGAAAAATTTTACGCAGCCTGAAGGGATTTCTCCCAGTATTCTCCTTTTCTGCATGAGGGGACAAAGAGGGGGGGGGGGCACCGATTTAATGAAGCGGCCTTGCTGTGTCTTGCGACACTGTCTCTGACCCAGGCAGTGGATAAGATGCAGGGATGAACAGTCATCCAGGAGGTGCCAAGATAAGAGGGAGGGTGGAGGGAGGAGGGGAGTAGAGTGTATTTGGGATGGAATGGGTGGGAATGGTTATGCCCTTTTCTTTTAAGCTACCTCCCTTGTAAGGGGGAAAAAGCCTAGGGTATATGTATGTACGAGATATTATTAGTCTCATGACTCATATCTTTTATAATAATAAGAACAAATGCACACATAGGAAATGGCAAACATAGATCCTAGTGCACTGAAAACACATATAGATAAGTATGACTGCATAAATAGCTAGCTGATCAGAAATGTTAAAAAAATAAATAAATTCTTTGTTATGTTCATAATGGGCAAGAGCAAGGGTATTCAGCACCTACATGGAATATTTCATGCTTCAAAAATACTGAAAGAACCATGGCGTCTCCCTTACCTGATCCCAATCTGTTTCTAAGCTTTCCACAGAACTGTCAACAACACATCCACTGTCCACACTTTCAGGTGCATCATCTTCATTGGCATTTACAATTTTCTTCTTCTTCTTTTTCTTCTTAGTTTGGGAGTCACTACTTGGTGCACAAAAACTGTCATTGGTAATATTTTCACTCTGTTTATCCTCATTACCAGTCCGTTCAGTATTGCACAAGAGTTCACTATCTCTATTATCATTCTCGGTTTTGACTATGTGTCCCTTCTTTTTCTTCTTTTTTAATTCGGCACTACTGCTACCCTCCCCCACACACACTTCAATTGAGTCTTCTCCTTTGGGTTCAATTTCCACTGCTTCAGAAGGTTCATTTCCCTTATTTCTATTCTTTTTCTTCTTTCTCTTAAGCGTATTGTCATTCACTACTTTGCCAAGTAAAACTTTGCCCTTCCCACCCCCCAAGGGGACATCCCCACTGTTAACTTGCCCACTGCTTTCCATCCCGTCATCCAGCATACTTTTCCTCTCATGTAGCGAGTACTCCACCTGCAAAGACAGACAAAATAAATTAATACTTTTTAAAATTACCCTAGATAAATATATGAACTAAAAGGTATGTTGAGTATCAGCCTAGCTGCTGGTTTAATCCTTTTAGTATGAGATACCACCCTCAGCCAAATAAAACTGTCTGTTATTGGCAAGAAGCAAAACCCGTTCTGTGCATCATTATGGCGAAGGGACCAAATAGTCTTAGACCCTCCAGTACTAGCCCATACCGGTATTTGTTCATTAGTGTACATGAACGCGATATAGCATTAGAAAATTAAATATAATTTTGTAAATTATAATACATTAACCTAATATGCAATTTTCTTTGCTGAAATAAAAATAAAATATACCATGCTACAAGCAAATGTACTAACAAACAAAGTTGCTAGCATAGGATTGGGACGCCATCTTGTCGTTTGTCAAGTGTTGTCTGCCAGGTTCAGTCGAGGCCTGGTGTACGCCCACGGTACTTCCGCCAGTACCTTGCGAGGTATATTTTCTTGAAGGAATGTTATGGAGCTGGAAGCCATGCATTCCTTCAAGCTATGAAAAACCTATATACACCGCAAGAGTGATTGAACTGGCTGCCAACATCTGTGACGACGACAACAATCTGGATGACCTTACATTACAGGTACCAATTTACTAAATACATGTTAGGTTAGACGAAATTATCACCCTTTCATCTCTTCGACGTCGGCATCTATCATAAGAAACATGGTGTACAATTTGTCCCGCGTGACTTCGTTAATTACAAAATCTGTTTTAGTAACCGTTTTTTTTATTTCCGCCAATTTTCTAACGATATATTGCATCCAGGTACACAACTGAACATTTACCCCCTCACCCACCCCCAGGAGATTAAAATATTTTGGTGCTGGTCCAAACAAAATATGTGGCCTATTATCAGAGAAAAGACAGTTGGCAGTATTCTAAGTATAGTTAATGTATGAACAGGCATTTAGTCACTATGACTAAAACCAGTGATTTCACTGGTCAATACACTAGACTATCTTTATAGGCCAGCCATCTGCATGTGGCTTGGGTAAAGTCGGTTTTATAAAAGAAAAGAAAATGATCAATGTCAATCCCTCTCAGAACTGTCAATTCCATGCACAAGGTGCTATGACAGGAGAGGGTGTGGATCTTTGTGTGTACGTGTTTTGAAATGGTCACCCCTTTGAATAGGAGACTGCAGCTTTGGTGCACAATTATACACATCAAACATATTCATGGCTACCCAAAGTCAATCAAGCTGATGCCAATGTCACAACTGATATCATTTCCTGTTTCCAAGCCCTATGCTTGGTTATTCAAGGTTTGGACTTCACAGGCACTTTCAAATATTGGCTGGGATTTATAGTATATCACCATAGTGACAATAATCGAGTCTAATAATGATAACTGTTGACTGAAGTTTCATTGACTTGACACCCACAGCTGCAAAATAGCTGGTAAAGGCTGCTGGGCTCTTCCATAGATCTCTACAGGAAGAAACTTTGGACTGACATCTGTATTGCATTAACCTCTTCACTCCGGGGCACATCGCACGTCTGGCAGCATTAGCAGCCCGACGTGCGATATTGCGTCATAATAATCGCATTATAAAAAATAAAGTCAGTGCTCAATCGTTCCTTCTTTTTCACCCATGAATTTTGATAACCGTAGAAAATATGATGAAGCCAGTTTAGAAAGAATGGAGGTTACGTAGGTAAGACTACAATAAATATAATCAAGACGCCAATGTCAGCATCATCGCGTACCCACTTGCTCCTCATGACGCCTACGTAGGCGTCACCATATGAAAGTGGTTAACCTCTTGAATATGATGACGCCCACATTGGCGTCATGAGGCACGAGTGAGTATATGAGGATGCCAGCGTCAGCTTCCTGATTATATCTATTTTGTAGTTGTACTGAATGACCCTCTTATTCTGTGAACAGGCTTGATCACCTTTTTAGTGGTTACAAACATTGTGGGTGAAAGAGAACAAGTATAACTGTAACTTTATAAAATTTTATAATGCATGTACAGTAAGTCCTCATTATACGGTACATATGCGTTCCTGAAAACCTTACCACAAATTGAAATTACCGTATACCGAACCCATTATAACATGTAATAATAGGACATGGCAGACATACCTTCTCCCTGCTCTTTCCTCTTCAAAATATCTATCAGATACCGTATCTGTGAATTTTTCTTACCATAAATAGAACCGAGGGTAGTAATTACCAAATACCATAACTGTGAATTTACTGGATAAAGAATTACTGCATAAGGAGTCATCACTGTACTGTGATCGTACATCCAGCAGCTTATGTGCGCACAAATATTGGACTCATATTGAAGAGTTTACTGTGGGACTATTTCTGTGTTACTGGCTTACAGTTCTAATTGGTAGGATGATGCCATTTGCCAGTTGTCATAATACAAAAATGAGAAGGAAATAAAGTTTGATCCAGCAAATGAATGTCAGCTCCTTCATGCTATGCTTTAGGTAGGTCAAACACCACCAGAGGCGCCACCGTCGATGAGGAGCCCAATAGCGCGTCATTTTATGCGCACGCCATGCAAACGGCCAAATTTACATACCGCCGGATATTTCATTCATACAAATGTTATACGAGTGTATTTACTACGATCGTAGTAAATTTCAAACAATTACATCATCAGTTACATGTCGGTACATAAAAACATAAGATAAACATGGCGGCTTGCATTCAGCAGTAAATCGAAAATTGGTTTATGTTTCAGTGTAAAAAATTAGCTAAATAAATTCAGTGCGGGCAACTAACCAAAAATAACGAAAACTACAAGTCTCGCGGATTATTCTTATACCAAAATAAAGGCAGCGTGATACGGTAGAGCTGAGAAATCGGTGGTACTAATTAGTTTTTTATTCTATCGGGTCAGATTATCGGATAACAACATCAACATCCATCCCGCCATCTTATCAAACTTCACTCTATTAAGTTTCTTACTATTATGTTATTAGTGTAATAGACTTATAGTTGAATTATTTGAACTATTTCCTTTAAAATGTGTGATTTTCATGTAATTTGAGCAAAGATAAGTTACGTTTTTATCCTCCGTAATATTACGGACCACAGCTGCGATTCGTCCTGCCCGCTATGATCACTGGTGGTATGGATCAAACTACACTATTAAGTTTGTTACTATTGTGCTATTAGTGTAATAGCTTGCATATAGTTGAATTATTCAAACTATTTTCTTTCAAATGTGTGATTTTAATGTAATTTGACGGTATTCGTAGCTGTGGTGGGTAATTTTGCAAAGGATAGAAACGTAATTCTATGATCAAATTACATGGAAATCACACATCTTATAGAAAATAGGTCAAATAATGCAACCATATATTAAATTTTTATATAAAATTGTGCCTGTCGGTAAAAACCGTCATTGTTTACGTTTGATCGGCGATTAGTCAGACCGCACGTTTCGGCCCGATTTTCTGGGAAAAAATAGGCCCGATTTAATTCCATTCAAAATGCAATATCTCGAGAACTAGGACAGCTAGATGGATAATTCAAATTGCATTATACTCATAGCGACTTTTTGCATCCCATGAGAACTACTTCAGCTCAAATATCAGGAATTTCATTTTCATGTTGACCTAGCTATATGCTTCCATATGGTCACACAAATGTTGAGAAGTGTTGAATATGAGTAGCACGGACATCATTTCACACTACTGGAGTATATAGGTGACACATAGGAAAAATTTGCTTGCACTCCCCATCCACCCTTAACATACATACATATACCAAAGGTTTTTTCCCCTTACATGGGGGGTAGCCAAAAAGAAAAAGGCATAGATACCACTCCCACTCATTCCACTTCCTATACATTCCACTCCCCTCCACCCTCCCTCTTATCTTGGCACCTCCTGGATGACGGGTCATCCCTATATCCTGTCCACTGCTCTGGGTCAGAAGCAGTGTCGCAAGACACAGCACATCCACAGCAAGGCCGCTTCATAAATTTGGCAACCCCCCCTCTCCGTACCCTTAACATGGGAAAATAAATTACCAACAGTTTGTATGTTCAAACTAAAGTGATTTGAACTTTGAGAGACAAAATATATTGTTGGTAGTTCATTCAGCTCTATTTAGCACAAGGCATGTATGGAAATAATTCAGGTCGCTTAACGAGACCTTGATGACATAAATAGTAGGGTGGACTCAACCCTCCTGTCTTTTGCCGATGACACCCACATCAGCCATGCTGTGCGAGAAAGTGGGGATGTGCAACATCTACAAGACGATCTCAACTCAGTTTATGCATGGGCCAACAACAGCAACATGCAATTCAACGATGAGAAGTTCGAGGTCTTGAGATATGGCACAAATCAAGGCATTAAAGACGACACTGAGCTGCACACGGAGAGAGGTATGAAAATCACACCAAAAGCCCATGTGAAAAGCCTGGGCATTCACTTAAGTGATGATGCCACTTTCCAACACCACATCATGCACTCAGTAAATAGAGCAAGAGGGATGGCCAGCTGGGTCCTAAGGACCTTCTCCTCAAGAGAGGTTCAAGTGATGCTTACCCTCTGGAAGTCGCTTATCCAACCGATACTGGACTATTGTAGCCAACTCTGGTCACCACACAAACGCGGAGACATCCAGATGCTTGAAGCTGTCCAACGGAACTACACCAGGTTCACTAAGTAAACTAAGTAACTACAATGGGGCCGGATTCTTCATCTGTGTGCAAAAGCAAATTAAGGACCTAACTGACATACTGGTGGTGTCCTTCAAATCAAGGCAGGACAAGCTACCAGGCCTGACATGCCACCCATACCAGGATACCCAAGCCTCCACCGTAATGTCCTTCCGGAAGCTGCAAGAATGGCAGAGGAGTCAAATGCACTTGGAGTAAGTAGAGGTCCACCTCAGCCATGCCATTAACAGGAAGAATTACCTAGAGACCAGTGTACTCCCAGAGTGCGAATTAATCTGTCTGATTATCTGATGTCCACCTCACAGGACCATATGGAAGTACCCATTCATGGTAATATACATTTCCCAAGAACCGTATTATAGTTTAAAGCAGTGATACTCTCATCCTAACCTTAACTAAATGACAGTCTCTCTCTTTACACCCTATCTCGTGGGTCTACTACGGACCAGCTTTCATGCTGAAAATAACCATCAAACTGTCCCCTACGAAGCATCAAATCCTGTTACCTCTTAAAAATTAAACCTATAACATCCACTACGAAGCTAAGATGGTGGTTTCCTTGGTCTGTTGTTAGAAATAGGGGTGAACTATCCATATTTGACTGAAAATTATACGTAGCAAGGCAGTAAAAGAATCTACAATACTCAAATCCTATTGTATTTTTTGGAGTATTTTTGTAGTTCTGGATATTAACTTACTAATTTGATTATGTCGTGAAAAAAGGAGTCCAAAAAATACTATGTAAAGAGCTTGCTCAATAATTTTCTACTGGCGACGGAAATTAATCAAATCTGTACATGTCTACGCCGCAGCCCAGACGTGGTACCAAGTGAATACGCAATATGAATATGCTTTATTCAGTTTATAAGTATGTCTTACCTCAAAGATTAATAACTCTGTGTCACAGACTCAACACATTTCGGAAACCTTCCTTGTCATTCTACGGGTAGTGCAGATAATTCACCTTGTTCACAATATTAAAAGTACTCGGGATTCTCCTGTGTCTCTTCCCGCTTCGAACCATGTGTTGTCGCCTTCCCACGAGCACGGTGCAGAAATGATATTGTACCAATAATGCCCAAATTCGTATATATCGATAATAGATATATTATGATAAAACTCTAGTTACATATTATAAGCTAAATGTACAGTAGATGATATAAAATATTTCAATATTTTGTAAAGATTGTAGGAATGAGGATGTACGTACGGTTTGCTAGAATAGATGTATATTGCCATGGAAACGTAAACAATTTAAGTGCTACGCAAGAATGGATCTTACTATAGGACCAAAAGCTACTAAAATACGCGAAAAACTACGTAACCATGACGCAATGTTAGTATCTACCACTTATCTATATTTCAATCTAATCTGAGATATTACTTGGAAATAATAATATGCCAGATATGTATAAGAAACACGTGACAATTTTATTTATCAAAATAATTTTGTAATATTCAAATTCTGAGATTCAAGTCCCATTATGTTGTAAAACAACAGATGTTTGCTGGAAATTATATAAATTAATTTACTATACAAATTATTTGTATGCTTTTGTGAGGAAGTTATGGTATTATTCAACGATTTTTCAGACTAACAGAATCTAACGCATAATTCCAATGACCAATCTTATTCTATTATTCAAAACGGCCCCGAAAACAGAAATTTTGATATGGTCATGACAAAACTGTAATAACACTATAAGCCGTTACTATCCCCCTTGACCAAGGGGATAGAATTCATATAATCACAACACTGTCACATCGGTCTGTATGCGACCTCGGAGTTCTCATCAGGAAGAGTAATGATAGCTGTCGATCACGGGCCCAGCACGTGATCTCTATACATGTGTTCTCCAAAACCCTAATCTGAATAAGATCACCTGGAGGCGCTCACCAGAACAAAGTCACCCAAGTTGTGGCCGTTTCTCTACGGGATTTTTATTGACACCCCTACGGAACAGTCACACGTCATTATTTTATAGTTGGAGACTAGTCTTAAAAAAACACTAATTTTCTACTATCCCTCAGTTATGCTACCCTCTTTATTTCATTAATTGTCCATTCATTCATATATTTATTTATTAATTTATCAATTTATTTATTCATCTATTTATTCGTATCTATCAGATGTGGGAAATATTTCAAAATACGCTCACTAAGATGATTCAAACTTACATTCCTTTTAAGGACAGACGTCCCCCAAATCAGGCTCGCCCAAAGTGGCTCGACAAAGAAACTGAAAAAAGTATTGCTAAAAAGAGACAGGCTTATAAGAAATATAAGTGCTCGGGTGCATCTAATGACTATGAAAGTTATGTATCAATACAGAGAGATTTAAAAAAGACAATAAGAAAAAGAAAACGACAATACGAAATGAACATCGCTGAGAAATCCAAAGAGAATCCCAAAGAATTCTATAGTTACATTAGAGATAAAAAGGTTGTTAGGAATCACATTGGTCCACTATTATCTGCTGACGGTCAACTTGAATATTCAAATGAAGGAATGTGTAATCTCTTAAACAATTATTTTAGCTCGGTATTCGTAAACGAAACACCTCAAAGTGAATTCCAAACTGAAACCTGTGAAAAGTCTGGGGTAAACTTACTCACTACGGTAAATATAACAAAAGAAACAATTAAAAGGTGTATAGACAAACTCAAAGTTAATAAAACACCAGGGCCTGACGGTTGGCATCCAAGAATCTTAAAGGAAATGAAAAATGAGATTGTTGTTCCATTAGAAATTATTTTCAAGAAATCCATCATATCCGGAGATGTCCCAAGAGAATGGAAGCTAGCTAACGTTACTCCCATATTCAAAAAAGGTGACAAAAAGAAACCAAATAACTATAGGCCTATTAGTTTGACTTCGATCGTAGGAAAAATAATGGAAACTATCATCAGAGATGCTATCGAATATCATTTAGAAAGTAACCGTTTGATAAATGATAGCCAACATGGTTTCAGACGGAAACGTTCTTGCGTGACTAACTTACTCGAATTCTACAACACAGTTGTCTCGAATTATGACAAAAGAAACAATATAGATTTAATATATCTAGACTTTGCAAAAGCTTTTGATACCGTCCCACACGAAAGACTACTTACTAAATTAGCTTTGCATGGAATAAGTGGTAGCCTATTAGGTTGGACTAGTAATTGGTTGAAAGGTCGAAAACAGAGAGTTGTTTTAAATGGAAAAACTTCTGGATGGAAAAGTGTTGCAAGTGGAGTTCCTCAGGGTTCCGTTCTTGGGCCACTTCTATTCATAGTATATATAAATGATATAGACCATGGACTAAAATCTACTGTTTCCAAATTTGCTGATGATACAAAACTGTGCGGAGTGGCAAATGATCACTCAAACCAATTAGTTATTCAAGAAGATTTAGATAAATTACAGCAATGGTCTGAAAAGTGGCTAATGAAATTTAACACAAGTAAATGCAAGGTAATGCACATAGGTAAAAATAACAGCAAGTACGATTACAAGTTATTTGGAAATTCGTTAACAAAAGTAGATAGTGAAAAATATCTCGGCGTAATTATCAGTAACGACCTCAAATCATCCAAGCAGTGTATTTCAGCCTCTGAGAAAGCAAATAAGATTCTGGGATTGATTGCGCGATCTTTTGATTTCAAAAGTCCATCACTCATTAACAAGCTATATAAATCGTTAGTTCGTCCACATTTGGAATATGCTGTTTCCGTATGGTCACCGAATCTCATTAAAGACATTGACAGACTGGAAAAAGTACAACGGCGAGCCACAAAACTGATTCCAAATATCAAAAATAAATCATACGAAAATCGACTTAAGCACATGAATCTGTTTTCCCTAAAAAAGCGTAGACTCAGAGGTGACTTGATACAGGTCTTTAAGATTTTAAAGGGAATTGACAACATCAAAAGTGACCAAATTTTCACATTGAATGAGAATCAGACAAGAAACAATGGTCTCAAACTGTCCGGAAATAGATTCAATTTGGAAGTAGGTAGAAACAACTTTGCCAACCGTGTAGTTAATGAATGGAATAAACTTCCTGCACAGGTAGTGCAATGTAGTTCAGTTCGAAGCTTTAAGAATCATTTAGATAAATACCTAAGTAAGATGCTGTAATTATTATAATTTATGTTATATTATTTGTTTTTGTTTTGTTATAATTTGTCTGTCTGATTTTCATTTATTATTAGTTATATGTCAATTTATTATCATTTACTATTTACCTGTTTGTTTGTTATTCAACTATACCAATGCATTTATTTATGTATTTTAATTGTTATTTACATTGTTATAGTTTTAATTTATTATTAATATGATTTTTTTTTTTTTTTTTTTTTTTTTTTTTTTGTGCATCCGACCTAGATATGGATCAAAAGGTCTCCTGTCGGCATGCTTTGCCTTTGTAATCCTTTGTAATCTCTTCAATTATTTATTTATTTGTTTATTCATAATTATTCATTCATATTTATTTATTTATTTGTTATTATTTTTACCAGCGACTTTTCGTTACGATAGGATAGAAGCTTTATGACGTCATAAGATCTTGATGATGTTAGAAGATAATGATGACGTCAGAAAATGTTGATGGCGTCAGACTATATATATGACGTCAGAATATATTGATGACGTCAGAATATATTGATGACGTCAAAATATATTGACGTTAGACTATCTTGATGACGTCAGAAGATATTGATTAGGTTAGAAGGTATTGATAACGTCAGAATATATTGATGACATCAGAAGATATTGATGACGTCAGACCATTTTATTCAACGGAAATCGGTCCTTCCAGATACACACTGTTGTGGGTACTCGAACTTGCCACAGTAAACATTGGTACTGTGCGGATGTACATATCGCTGTTAATTTTTTGTTTATTTTTCTTTTAATTCTATATATAATTTGCTTATTCTATAATATTATCTATTCACGTTTAGCTTAATCTAATCTATTTCTATTCTTGGTAGTATTTTGTTGTTGTTGTTGTTGATTCCATTTTACTGTATAGTATCTTATATTATTTTACTTTTTTGTATTTTATTGGTTTATTGCATTTTGCATTTATATTTTGTTATATTTGATTTATATTTATTTACTTATACATATCTATATTCAGTAGCTCTTTATTAAACTTTCGTGAACCAAATTGTATCAAAACAATAAGAACGAAACGATTCGAAGAGAAAAAAATTGTGGATTTCCTGGAGGGTAACAATTTGATAAAAGGCTCGCAACACGATTTTAGGAAAAAATATCATGTTTGACCAACTTCCTTGACTTTTTTTTAATAATGTTTATTAGTCGTATGGCGAAAGCAAATCAGTCTGAACCCTTGGGCAGCAGAGGGAACTCCAATGGACTGCATGAAATCGCCTGACGACGGCCAGGAGGGTTGGTCGTCATAGGCCCCAGATGTGCTCAACAGTCAATAATAATAGTAACAATAGTAATAGTATAACAATAATAATAATAATAATAATAGTAGTAGTAATGATAATAATAATAATAATAATAATAATAATAATAATAATAATAATAATAATAATAATAATAATAATAATAATAATAATAATAATAATAATAATAATAATAATAATGATAATAATAATAATAATAATAATAATAATAATAATAATAATAATAATAACAATAATGACAATTATAATTAAAATAAAAAAGTGCCCTTCATCAGAGAAGAGCTTAACGAAAACCCGAAGTGCACCGGCGTGGCGAAGGGCTTCCTGGCCAGAGCCTTGACCCCTTCAGCCAAAGCCCCTCCTCTCCCCCCCCTTGGCCGAATAAAATCGTCTGACGCCAACCAGAACTAAAGCAGCCACAAAGTTCATAATAATAATAATAATAGTAATAATAAAAATAAAAACAATAACAATAGATATGATGATATAATAATGATAATGATAATAATAATAATAACAATAATGACAATTATGATTAAAATAAAAAAAGTTCCCTTCATCAGAGAAGAGCCCCTTAACGAAAACCCGAAGTGCACCGGCGTGGCGAAGGGCTTCCTGGCCAGAGCCTTGACCCCTTCAGCCAAAGCCCCTCCTCTCCCCCCCCTTGGCCGAATAAAATCGTCTGACGCCAACCAGAACTAAAGCAGCCACAAAGTTCGCGCTTTTGACTCAGGCCTAGTGTAGGCCTTATGGTCTCTTGCAGTCTCCTTCATTCTTATGTTCTTCTGCTCTCTCTTCCTCGCCCGATAAACCGGTTTTCTCCGTCGCCTCCTCCTCCGGCAGCGACGAGGAGGCTCCCCGGAGCCGGCAGGAGGCCGGGCAGGAGCGCGCCCGGTCGACGGCCCGGAACTACACGTCCGCTCTCCACGACGCCGAGAGGACCCTCCACGTCCTCCTCGCCCACGGATGCCAGCTGGTGAGGGATCCAGGGCCTTCCTTCATTCCTTCCTTCATTCATTCATTCATTCATGCATTCCCTCCTTCATTACTTTGCTTCCTTGATTCCCTCTTTCCTTCTTTCCTTCCTTCCTTCCTTCCTTCCTTCCTTCCTTCATTCCCTCCTTCATTACTTGCTTCCTTGATTCCCTCCTTCCTTCTTTCCTTCATTCATTCCTTCATTCATTCCCTCCTTCATTACTTGCTTCCTTGATTCCCTCCTTCATTCTTTCCTTCCTTTCCTCCATCACTTGCTTCCTTGATTCCTTCCCCCTTCATTACTTGCTTCCTTGATTTCTCCCTTCTTTCCTTACTTCCTTCCTTGCTTCCTTGCTTCCTTGCTTCCTTCCTTGCTTCCTTCCTTCCTACCTTCCTTCCTTCCTTCCTTCCTTCCTTCCTTCCTTCCTTCTTCCCTTCCTTCCTTCCTTCCTTCCTTCCTTCCTTCCTTCCTTCCTTCCTTCCTAGAGAGAAATTAGAATGATTTACAAACGTCTCCCCTTCCCCGACTACAGGGCATCTACACCTAACCTCACCTAGCAGGATTTCGTCCAAC
>NC_134802.1:34883690-34898690 GCF_046742065.1 Oratosquilla oratoria
GAATATTTATTTATTCATTTATTTATTTACTTATCTATTTATTTATTACTATATTTATTCATTAATGTATTTATTTATTCATTAATTTATTTGTCAATTGATTGATTAAGCGTGTGAGTGATTTATTTATCTATAACTCTATTTATTGATAAATTTATCTATTTATTTTTCTGTAGAAGGACAGATTCATGGACTGAAGAATCTAAGGCAGAGGTTGCCAACGTGTTGCTCGCAAGCACCACAGTGGTATTTTATAGTTTATTTGGTATAACCAGCGCCTCTACCTTTGGGGACAATATCGTGTAAGGGATTGAGTGATTGATTTTCTACTTATATAGATATATATATATATATATATATAAATATATATATATATATATATATACATATATATATATATATATATATTTTACAGGTGAAAAATGTAATCACACATTTGTCAATTACGTAGAAACCACTGTTGGAGTAGAAAAGGCTGGAAACGGGGAATCGATATATTTCGATTGCAAACTACAATCCTCCTAAATTTCCCCCTAAATTCTTGCAGTAAAATCATAATTATCTAGGAAAGATCCGAGTGTTGGGTGAACATAAAGACGACATTAGGAATCTTTGGGTTTTGGTCACGTGATTCCTGTGGAGGCAAGCCGATGACGTCATGTCGTTTATCTAATCAGGAGAAGAGTCGACAATGATTGTGCTCCTGATTATGTTACATAATAATTTTCAACTTTCCATTTAACTTCTTTACTACCGATGGAGTAATGCAAAAAAAAAAAAAAAATGTAGGTTGAAGCAAGCAGTTATATAACATCAGAATATAAGAATAGGAGAGACTGCAGGAGACCATGAGGCCTACACTCGGCAGTTCCATGTCCCTTACCACCTGTCATCCCCATCCATAAAGTTGTCTAACTCGTTTCTTAAAACAACCAATTGTTTCAGCGCTCAGTAAGATCTTGGACCCGGTCCAGAGAGCGAGTGTCAGCCCCTCGGGGTTGTACCTCCAGATGGAGGCTGAAGTGTTGACGGGTTTTGAAGACGGACGGCAGGGAGATGATTCTATATGACGTCCCTCTCTCAGAACCATCCCTCATTGGGGACAAGATCGCGCCGAAGAGTCATAGATTCTAAAAGACACAAGTTCTTTTTCTTCAGTGAATATTAACCTCCAAACCTGTGCGCCTCTGGTCCGTAGGGGCGTCACTAGAATTGAAGTTATATGTCACTTTTAATTGTTCAGCTAATTTGACCCAATCTGTGGGATGACTTGCGTCAGAATAAATCAGACTCGGGCATAATTGATGTAAGCTCACCCTTGGTCGCTTGCCTCCTCCTCCTCCTCCTCCTGCTCCTCTTCCTATTCTTCCTCTTCCTCTTCCTCATCCTCCTCTTCCTCTTCCTCTTTCTCCTCCTCTTCCTCCTCTTCTTCCTCCTCCTCCCCCTGATCTTCATCATCATCATCATCACCACCACCCCTTGCTATTTCTCCTTATTCTCCTCTTCCTCCTCCTCCTCCTCATCATCACCATCCCTTACTATTTCTCCTTGTTCTCCTCCTCCTCCTCCTCCTCGTCCTTCTTCTCCTCCTCCTCCTCCTCTCCCTCTTCCACCCACCTCCTCTTCCTCCTTCTTTTCCTCTTCCTCCCCCTCCTCTTCCTCTTCCTCCTCTTCCTCCTCCTCTTCCTCTTCCTCCTCCTCCTCTTCCTCCTCCTCTTCTTCCTCCTCCTCTTCCTCCTCTTCTTCCTCCTCCTCTTCTTCCTCCTCCTCTTCCTCCTCCTCTTCTTCCTCTTCCTCCTCCTCCTCCTCCTCTTCTTCCTCCTCCTCTTCCTCCTCCTCCTCCTCATCATCATCACCATCCCTTGCTATTTCTCCTTGTTCTTCTCTTCCTCCTCCTCCTCATCATCATCACCATCCCTTACTATTTCTCCTTGTTATCCTCCTCCTCCTCCTCGTCCTTCTTCTCCTCCTCATCTGTCGACTAACTCTCGACCCGTTCCAGTCCGTGGCCACGAGGGAGAGGGAGGCGCTGCTCAAGTTCTACTCGGATCAGTGGGACGAGGCCATCGCTGAGCTGAACGCCCACCTTCAGGACCTCCTGCGGACGCGTCTCCGTAACCGCCAGCAGCGCCTGCAGGAGGTGATCAACCTCAAGCTCCACGGCACCTCCGACCATGCGCAGGCCAAGGAGCAACTCGACGAGGACATCGAGAAGGTGAGTAGGGGCAAGAAGGGCATCTAAGACGAATGTAGGAAGCGTCACAAGGGACCTCGGGTATCCTACAGACCAGCTCGGTGTGTGTTTGTTATTATCCTTATCATTATTATCATAATTTCTTTCTCTTGGTTTCAGATTCTCCTGAAGGAGGTGCAGCTGAAGACGCGGCGTCAGCTGGAGGAGGGCCAGCTGGCCTTCAACGAGCTGGTCCTCGAGCAGCAGTACCGGGAGACGACGGCCATGGTCAGCGAAGGACGACGTCGGCTCAACGCCCTCAGGTTGCTCCTCAACAATTACAAGAGAAAGGTTCGAAACCGCTTCGTTCGAGTTTTTGTTTACTTCATCGTTGCTCAGTTGAGGACGCATAAAAAAACTAGTTTTGCCGTATCTGGCAACTCTGCTTGTTTACTTGTTTTAAAATCATAATTCATGAAGCGTTACTTTTGTATATTATTTTCCGATTCTAAATGCTAGATGATTTTGTTCAGTTATTGAAAAGAAACCAGGTTTAAAATTAGAAGCGTTACATACATACATACATATACCAAGGCTTTTCCCCCCTTACAAGGGAGGTAGCCAAAAAGGAAAAAGCATAAAATCATTCCCACCCATTCCATCCCTGAATACACTCCACACCCCTCCACCCTCCCTCTTATCTTAGCACCTCCTGGATGACGGGTCATCCCTGCACTTTGTCCACTGCCCTGGGTCAGAAACGTTACTTTTGTATATTATTTTCCGATTCTAAATGCCAGACGAATTTTTTCAATTATCGAAAATAAACCAGGTTTAGAATTAGAAAAAATGTAGGTCTAGAATAATGGATTATTGTGAAATACTGTATTTTGTGAACATTTATAGTGAATCCCTTTCCTAGACACTATAAGAAAATATGATATTACTATAATTGATAATGAAAAATATCTTACTTTCAACTTTGGCCATTTATATTTTCAATCAATAGTATTGATAATGGTTATCTTTGACCTATGTGCATCCGGATAAGTGACAGGCCGAACGCGGCATAGTAAATGATGAAAAAATTAATAATAAACATGTTGTTACAGGTATCCGTTCTCTTATCTGGATCAAGGAAATCAGTGAAAGAAAATAGAGACTAGGGGGGTGACTATAGTTTTTAATATACCGTTAGTATAAATTTGTAACTGAATTAGCATTTTTATTTCCGCGTCTACAGGTGGAACACCAGGAGGCTCTCCGTGCAAGGGCAGATAGGGGTGTTTATCGAGATGTACTCTCTCTCAAGGAGCAACTCCAAGCACTCCAAGGGCGGCTCAAACACGCGTCCACGGTGGCTAAGGAACAGCTGGCTGGCGTCCGGGAACTCCATTACGAGAACGTCCACAACCTCGTCAGAAGAGTAGGTGGCTGTCACAAAACGATTGTATCTCTTTACAGATGTCCGTGCAGTAGCTAAGCGCCTCCTAGTGTAGGATATTACTTTTAAGATGTCACAATCATTCTAATTCATCTTCAGCTGAATAAGATTTTCTGACGTTAATGATTAATGAATAACAAATTTAATATACTGGTAATTTTATTTTCTTTCATTTTTTTTGATAGTGGATAACCTTGAAATATCTCTGAATTTATACATTTGTCAATTTTATCTTATTTGCTTGTTATTTATGCATCTATTTATTCATATGTCTGTTTAAATATATTTTCATTTATTCATTCATTCATCTATCTATTTATTTATCTACTTATTTACCCTTTTATCTGCCTGATTATTCATTGTTTATTTGTTCATTAATTTGTTTGTTCATTGTGCAGTGGACAACTTAAACGTCTCTCAATTGATTATTTATTTATTTATTTATTTTTTCATTTATTTTTTGTGATGTTTGTTTATTTTGTTTTTTATCTACCTCCGACCTCGTCATGGACCAAAAGGTCTCCTGTCAGTCTTTCGTTCTGCAACTGTAACCTCCCTTGAAGTGACCCCAACAGTAGCAAAGACGACGGCTTCGGCCGCAGCTACTCAGTGCCTCCTGGCGTAGTGGTCTCCTTTTGCAGCCACTTTGTCTTGACTCCGCCAGCTGGTGGACCTCGACCGAAGCATCGAGCGCGGAGTCCTGGCCAAGGACTGGCTCGAGCCGGACCTCTCGTGCCTCAAGGACCTGGACCCGGCCCTGCAGGCGCCCGCGACCGAGACCCCGGCCATCACCGCCGCCGCGCGCATCCTGGGGCACTCCGAGGGTAGGTTACTCACAAGCGGCTTCGTCCTCAAGGAACTCCCCTTGTGTATTGAGTGTATAAGTATTGTATTGTGTATGAGTATATAAATATTGAGTGTATAAGTATTGTGTATGAGCATATAAATATTGAGTGTATAAGTATTGTATTGTGTATGAGTATATAAATATTGAGTGTATAAGTAGTGTATTGTGTATGAGTATATAAATATTGAGTGTATAAGTATTGTGGATAAGTATATAAACATTGAGTGTATAAGTATTGTATTGTGTGTGAGTATATAAATATTGAGTGTATAAGTATTGTGTATGAGCATATAAATATTGAGTGTATAAGTATTGTATTGTGTATGAGTATATAAATATTGAGTGTGTAAATATTGTATTGTGTATGAGTATATAAATATTGAGTGTATAAGTAGTGTATTGTGTATGAGTATATAAATATTGAGTGTATAAGTATTGTGGATAAGTATATAAACATTGAGTGTATAAGTATTGTATTGTGTGTGAGTATATAAATATTGAATGTATAAGTATTGTATTGTGGACAGGATGCAGGGATGACCCGTCATCCAGGAGGTGCCAAGATAAGAGGGAGGGAGGAGGGTGGAGGGGAGTGGAATATATAGGAAATGGAATGGGTGGGAATGGTTTCTGTGCCTTTTTCTTTTTGGCTACCCCCCATGTAAGGGGGAAAAAGCCTTTGGTATATATGTGTGTATAAGTATTGTATTGTGTATGAGTATATAAGTATTGAGTATATAAGTATTGTATTGTGTATGAATATGTATTAAGCTTCATGCAGTCAGTGCATTAGGAGGGACCTACCCCTATGGACCGGAGTCACGTGTCTTTTATGACTGGTGACTCATCTCTATTCGAAGAATGATGTTAAGCATTTTTAGTTTAAACTCTGTCCCCCTCCTTGGCCACCTCTGAGTCTCGATCGCTTCGGCGTCGTCGTAGTGTCCCCAAGGATGGAAGCGCTGGTTACCAGCGATGAAATGAAAATGTGAAGAAATTCGGGGACCAGAAATGATGCCTCTTTGGCAACTAGGAAATGTGTTATGAGAGAGAGAGAGAGAGAGAGAGAGAGAGAGAGAGAGAGAGAGAGAGAGAGAGAGAGAGAGAGAGAGAGAGAGAGAGAGAGAGAGAGAGCGTTCGTCGCACCCGGCACCCCAAGGGGAATTGACCTCACCCGAGGTCATGATCCCTCGTGACCTTGGATGGGTCACCTCTTTCAGCGTCTTTCTCCTTTCTTCTTCTTCGGCATCCTTTTTCCATTTCCTGAATTCATCTCTTCCTGTGGATGTGCTGTGTCTTGCGACTCTGCCTCTGACCCAGGGCAGTGGACAGGATGCAGGGATGAGCCGTCATCCAGGAGGTGCCAAGACAAGAGAGGGGGGGGGAGAGGGTAGAGGGGAGTGGAGTAGGTAGGGGATGGAATGGGTGGGAGTGGTTTCTGTGCCTTTATCTTTTGGCTACCTCCCGTGTTAGGGGGATAAAGCCTTGGTATATGTATGTATGTATGTACGTATGTATGTATGTATGTACGTATGTATATATGTATGTATGTATGTATGTATGTATCTCTTCCTTGGGCCTCGTACTGATGTCTTCTACGATGTGGACGGAATCTATTTCTATTTATTCTTCTACTTCTTTTTTCTTCTTCTTCTTCTTCTTCTCCTTCTTCTTCTTCTTCCTCTTCTTCTTCTTCTTCTTCTTCTTCTTCCTCTTCTTCCTCTTCTTCTTCCTCTTCTTCTTCCTCTTCTTCTTCCTCTTCTTCTTCTTCTTCTTTTTCTTCTTCTTCTTCTTCTTCTTCTTCTTCTTCTTCTTCTTCTTCTTCTTCTTCTTCTTCTTCTTCTTCTTCTTCTTCTTCTTCTTCTTCTTCTTCTTCTTCTTCTTCTTCTTCTTTTCTTCTTTTTCTTTTCTTTTTCTTCCTTACATCTCATTCCCCCCATTCATGTCACGTGTCCATACCATCTCGATTAAGGCAGACGAGGTCGACTGTCATTACTCAGACTGTTCCTCTCCTCCTCGGCAGCCGCTTCGGTCTCCGAAGTCGACTCCGTCTCGACTTCGCAGCAAGAGGAGGACGAGGAGTTCCTGAGGCGGCTCTCCGAAGTCTGCTTCTTCCTCGTCGACGTCCAGCCCGGCGAAGAGTTCGAGGAGGACCTCGAGAGCCGGATCGAGGGCGAGAAGCTCCAGAGGATGAACCGGGAGCTGAATCAGATCTCGCAGCAGTTGAGGATGCGAGAGGAACCTCGGGCTCCTCCTCCGGCAGGAGAGGAGGAGGAGGAGGAGCAGGTGATAAAGGACCCGGCGCACCAGAAGCAGCTCCTCTTTCTCGAACAGATCTTCTGGGTGAGTACGTCTTCGGCGTTCTGGCTGTAGACATTGAAGATCCTGGTCTTGGGGGGGGGAGGGAGGATTCAGGGTGCGTTAGCTTTGCCCCAAGGGATATACAACAACAACAGCAACAAAATCAACAACAACAACAACAACTACAACTACTACTACTACTACTACTACTACTACTACTTTTTTATATATATATTTTTTAACACGACCTCCATCCTCATGGAACTGTGTGGTGGAAGCAATCAGGATCTGTCTCCCACAGACACAGTTCATTGGCCCCTCTCCCGCCAATGACTGTGGTCGGCGACCCTTTTATTTTCTTTAATATTCCCTACTACTATTACTACTACTACTACTACTACTACTACTACTACTACTACTACTACTACTACTACTACTACTACTACTACTACTACTACTACTACTACTACTACTACTACTACTACTACTACCACTACCACTACTACTACTACTACTACTACTACTACTACTACTACTACTACTACTACTACTACTACTACTACTACTACTACTACTACTACTACTACTACTACTACTACTACTTCTACTACTACAACGACAACAACAACAATAACAACAACAACAACAACGGCAACACGACTTTATTCATTCAAGAGTAAAATGAAAAAAAAATCCTTGATCAGTCAAAAGGATAAATCCTTTTATCGCGGAGGAGGACACCGTCGTCTGTTGTTAGCCAGAAGAAAGTCATTCAGGTGTGCCCTCCAATGTGTGCACTTGTGTGGAGGGCAGAGAGTCCTTCTGTTTCAGTATTTCAGTGATCTGAAACGGTCTACCTTCTCCTTCAGGAGGTCGGCGTCCACAACGAGGAGGACGTCCACAAACTCCTGAAACTCGCTCGAAGACATCTACGAGCCCGAGGGATTCGAGGAGGACGAAGAGGAGGAAGAAGAAGAGGAGGAGGAGGAGGGGGAGGGGGTGATGGTGGAGGGGGAGATGGAGGAGGGGGAGATAGTGGTGGAAGAGGAGGAGGAGGAGGAGGAAGAGGAGGAGAAGGAGGGGGAGATGGAGGAGGAAATAACGTTAAAGGAAAAGGAAAAGAGGGACAAAAAGAGGACACAGAGAGCGAAGACGGAGAGAGAAGGAAGAGAAGAAGGAAAGTGGTAAAAAGAAGAGTAAGAAGAAGAGGAAGAGGACGAGATAGCGGCGGTGAACAGGAAGAAGAAGGGAGAGGAGAGGGAGGAGAAGGGAGAGTGGGTGCTGGTTCGTGGTTCCCCGAAGAAGCAACCGAACCGCTTTCAGGTGGTTCTCTTCGGTTCGGTAAGGATATTCATGAAGTAATAAAGGGAGATGAGTGATATATATATATATATATATATATATATATATATATATATATATATATATAATATGTACACACACACACACACACACACACACACACACACACACACACACACACACACACACACACACACACACACACACACACACACACACACACACACACACAAACACACACACACACACACACACACATATATATATATATATATATATATGTGTGTGTGTGTGTGTGTGTGTGTGTGTGTGTGTGTGTGTGTGTGTGTGTGTGTGTGCGTGGGGGCGTGTGTGCGCACACACACACACACACACACACACACACACACACACACACACACACACACACACACACACACACACACACACACACACACACACACACACATATATATATAATATATATATATATATATATATATATATATATACATATTTATTTATTGTAAGGGGAGAAGCGTAAACACCAGACTCAAAGTGGGAAGTTTAATGCCCGACGTTTCGGTCCTAGTCCTAGTCCTAGGACCGTCTTCCAACCACGGACAGTATAATAGCTCATGTGACCACTGTATATATTCACACTCCTGAAGACGGTCCTAGGACTAGGACTGAAACGTCGGGCATTAAACTTCCCACTTCGAGTCTGGTGTTTACGCTTTTCCCCCTCAACAGGGATCCCAGACTCTAGATCTTCGCGCGCACGTACACACACACACACACACACACACACACACACACACACACACACACACACACACACACACACACACACACACACACACACACACACACACACACACACACACACACACACACACACACACACACAGATATTTATATATATATATATATATATATATATATATATATATATATATATATATATATATATATATATGTATATATATACAAATCTATTAATCAAAGCATGTATTTTGCACTGACTCTATGTAGGAGAGAGAGAGAGAGAGAGAGAGAGAGAGAGAGAGAGAGAGAGAGAGAGAGAGAGAGAGAGAGAGAGAGAGAGAGAGAGAGAGAGAGAGAGAGAGAGGGAAGAGAAAGAGGTTGATCCCTCATTTTCTCGCTCTCTCCCTAGTTAGTTGCCGTTTACGACTCGTAGGGAAACACGGTGGCTGTATTCTTGTCCCCGTCACGGAATAGACAATTCACGTCCTTCAACTCTCGATGATTTTGAGTCCGCTTTCGTTTCCTCCAGGCTTCTTCATGGGCGACATTGGAGAGGGCATAGAGGAGGAGGATGAAGAGGAAGAAGAGGAGGAAGAAAGAACCATAGGGGACGCAGTGGAAGAGGAGAGGGAAGACGCGCTGGAGCAAGAGGCCGAAGAGGAAGAGGAAGTCTCGAAGGAGGAAGAGGAACTTTGGGGCGTAGAGAAGGAGGAGAACGATGTCGCGGAAGAGACGAACCTTGTTGAGGAAGAAAAGGTCCCGGGAGGAGAGGATGAGGAAGGGACGGAGGAGGTCCTCGACGCTGAAGAAGAAGAAGAAGAGGAGGTCTTGGAGAAGGAAGAGGAATCTCAGCCTGGAGAAGAAGAGGGGGTCCTGGAAGAGGAAGAAGAGAGTCTGAAAGAGGAGGCAGTAAAGGAGGAGGAGGAGGAGGTTGAAGATGACGAGGAAGTCCTTGAGGAGAAGAGTGAAGATGAAGGCAGGGTCTTGAGGAGAGGAGAGGAGGAAGAAACGGGAGAGGAGAAGTCTGAGGATGATGAAGAGGCCTTGAAGGAGGGAGGAGTCGAAGAGGAAGAGACTTCCTCGAGGATGGAAGAGCCTGAAGAGAAGGAGGAAGATCTGTGGAAATGTGACGAGGAAGTAGTGAGGCTGAGGGAGGAGGAGGAGGAAGAGGAAGAGAGGGCGGGAGGAGAGGTGGAGGTTCATGGAGAGGAAGAGGGGGTTTTCAGAAGAGGTGAGGATGTCTTTGGGTTGGGAGAAGCAGAAGAGAAAAAAGAAGAGGAAGAAGGAAACTTCATGACTGAGGAAGAAGCTGAAGAAGTCAACGAAGGCGGAAAAGGAGAACTTGAAGACGTTTATGTCGGTGAGGAGGAGGAGGAGGAGGAGGGTGTCCCGAAGGAAGACGTGCCGGAGGAGGAAGAGGAGGTTCCTCAGGAGGAAGAGGTTCAAGAAATGAGCGATCACCTGAAGGGAACACCTGAACAAGCAGAGAATCTTCCAAGTGACATACATCCCGAAGACGAGGCGGTGGTCCCAGAAGCTGAGGCCGAGGAGAAAGACGTGGAGGACGAAGAATTAGTCCAGAAGGAGGAGGAAGAGGAAGAACTGGTCCTCCAGGAACGTGAAGAAGGAGCAAAGGTCACAGATAAAGAAGAAGATAAAGACGAAGAGATCGATGTTACGAAACCAGGAGAACTTGAAGACGCGTCCAGTATCCTGCAGAAGGAAGAGAAGGTAGCTGAAGTTGATGAAGAAGATGAAGAAGGAGGCTCGAAGAAAGGAGATGAAGAAGAGAATCTGAAGGAGGAAAATGAAGAAAGAGGCTCGAAGGAGGCAGATGAAGAAGGAGGCCTGGATGGGGAAGATGGAGAAGGAGGATTGAAGGAAGAAGATGAAGGAGGCCTGAAGAAGGAAGAAGGAGGTCTGAAGGAGGAAGATGAAGAAGGAGGCTTAAAGGAGGAAGGTGAAGAGGGAAGAGGCTCGAAGGAGGGAGATGAAGATGGAGGCTTAAAGGAGGAAGGCGGTGCGCAGCGTCTGAAGGAGGGAGATGAAGACCTGGGAGAGGAAGAGGAGGAAGGTAACAAGGAGGAAGAGGAAGAAGTCTTGAAGGAAGAGGGACAAGTCCTAGAGGAGGAAGGTAACAAGGAGGAAGAGGAAGAAGTCTTGAAGGAAGAGGGACAAGTCCTAGAGGAGGAAGGAGGAAAGGTCTTGGAAAAGGAAGAGAGTGAAGAGGTCCTGCAAGAAGAAGAGACCAAAGAGGAGGAAGGGGACCACGATGCCGAGGAAGGCGAGGAAATTTTGGTGAAGAGAAGAAGCGAAGAAGAGGAGGAGGAGGAGGAAGCTTCGGGAGAGGAGGAAAGTGAAAAGGGGAAGGTTCTGAAGGTGGGAGGTCCTCTGGCTGACGAAGAACTCGAGGAAGAGGTCTCGGAGAGGGAAGAGACTGAAGAAGAGCTCTTGAAGAATGAGGAGAAGGAAACTTTTTTGAAAGTCGAGGATGAAAAGACCCCCAAAGAAGATTTATTAAAAAAAGAGGAGGAGGAGGAGGAGGAGGAGGAGGAGGAGGAGGAGAAGGAAGAAGAGGAAGTTGTGAAGGAAAAAGGAGAGGTGGAAAAAGAGGGGGAGGAGGCTGTGGAAGAGAAGTTTGAGAATGTCAAAGAGGAGGAGGAGGAGGAAGCGGAAAATGTAAAAGAAGAGGAGGGAGGGAGTGAGGGAGAGGAATGGGAAGAGATCGCAAAGGAAGAAGAAGTTGTGAAGAAAGAAGGTGTTGTAGAGGGAGAGGAGGAGGAGGAGGAGGAAGAGGAGGAGGAGGAAGTTGTGAAAATAGAGAAGATAGAGAAAGATGAAGTTGAGGAAGAAGTAATTGTGAAGGAGGAGGAAATGGAAGACAAGGTCGAGGAGGAGGCTTTTGTGAAGGAGGAAATGGAAGACAAGGTCGAGGAGGAGGCTTTTGTGAAGGAGGAAGAAGAGACTGAGAAAGTGGAAAAAGAGGAGAAGGAAGAGAACATGAAAACGGAAAAAGAGGAGGAGGAGGAGGTTGAGAAAGTTTTTGTAGAAGAGGAGGCAAATATTTCTAAAGAAGAAAAGGATGAGGAGGTAGGAATGAAAAAGGAGGAGGGAGAGGATGTGAAGGTGGAGAAAGAGGAGGAGGTGGAAATGGAGGAGGAGGAAGAAGAGAAGATTGAACAGAAGGAGGTTCTGAAAGAGGAGGAAGAGGAGGCAGAGGATATGAAAGTGGAAGAAGAAGATGAGGCAGAGGAGGTAGAGGTAGAAAAGGAAGAGGAAGAGGAGGTTGAGGAGGAGAAGGCTGTGCCAGAAGAAGAGGATGAAGCAGACAGATTAAAAATGGAGGAAGAGAAGGCGGAAGAGGAGGAAGAAGAGGAGGAGAAGGAAGAGGAGGTTGTGAAAGAGGAAGAGGAGGAGTCTGAGGTTGTGAAAGAGGAAGACGAGGAAGAGGAAGTGCAAAAGGAGGAGGTTGAACAGAAGGAAGTAAAAGAGGAGATAGAGGAGGAGGAGGAGGAACAAGAGGTCGTAAAAGTGAAAAAGGGAGAGGAGAAGGAAGAGGAGGAGGACGAGGAAGAGGAAGTTTTGACTACAGAGGAAGGGCTCCCAAAAGGTGAAGAGGAAGAAGAGGAGGAAAAAGAGGAGGAGGAAGAAGAGGAGGAAAAAGAGGAGAAGGAAGAAGAGGAGGAGGAAGAAGAGGAGGAAAAAGAGGAGAAGGAAGAAGAGGAGGAAAAAGAGGAGGAGGAAGTTTTGCCTACTGAGGAAGGGATCCCAAAAGGCGAAGAGGAAAAAGAGGAGGAGGAAAAAGAGGAATGGGAGGAAGCCTTTGCGAAAAAAGAGGAACCTTCGAGCCGAGATAGTGCTGAGGAGGAAGATGGACCACCAAAGAAAGAAGACGAAGAGGACGACGACCAGGAACTTGACAGAGTCCTGAAGGAGGCACTGAGGGAGGCGCTGAAGGAGGAACATGTGTCCACTGTAGAAGAAGATGCTAAGGATGACCTTACGGAGGATGACCTTAAGGATGACCTTAAGGATGACCTTAAGGAGGAAGTAGAGGAAGCTGACGAAGTGTACCGACTTCTGAAGGAGGCTCTGTCGCAGGAATACGATTTTTCGAGAGAGGAGTTCGAGGAAGAGGACGAGAACGGGGAAGGAGGAGAGGTGAAGGAGCTCTTGGAGGAAGAGGCCAAGGAGGAGGATTACGGAGAGGAACGTGAGGACAAGGAAGAGGAAGAGGCAAAGGGAGAGATTCTTAAAGAGTACGAAGGAGAGGAGGGTTCTCAGGAAGAAGGAGAGGAGAAACCCTATGAGGAGGACCAGGTCATGGAGGGAGAGGACCTTACGAAGGAAAGGAAGGAGGAGGAGGAGGAGGAGGAGGATAAAGTCATCAAAGGATTTGACGAAGAGGCACGGGAAGAGGAAGTTATAAAGGCAGAGGGAGAGGCGGAAGGGAAGAAAGAAGAGGAAGAGGAGGAAGGGAAGAAAGAAGAGGAAGAGGAGGAAGGGAAAAAAGAAGAGGAAGAGGAGGAAGGGAAGGAAGGGGAGGAGGAGGGGGAAGCTGCGAAGAGGAGAATTTTGAAATTTAGTGATATCGAAGGCGTGGAAGTAGAGGAGGAGGAGGAAGAGGAAGAGGAAGAGGAGGTCCCAGAGTCAGGAGAGCTGAGAGATGAGGAAGAACGAATAAACAAAACGGAGAGAGATGGAAGAAGAAGGGAATGGGGCGGAGAAGAAGAGGAGGAGGGAGAGGAGGAGAAGGACGAGGGAGAAACTAGGGGAGAGGTAAAGGGTGAGGAGGAGGAAAAGGAGGAGAAGGACGAGGGAGAAACTGGGGGAGAGGTAAAGTGTGAGGAGGAGAAAGAGGAGGAGGGAGAAGGGGAAGAAACTGGGGGAGAGGTAAAGTGTGAGGAGGAGAAAGAGGAGGAGGGAGAAGGGGAAGAAACTGGGGGAGAAGTAGAGGGGGAGGAGGAGAAGGAGGGAGAAGGGAAGGAAACTGGGGGAGATGCAGATGGGGAGGAAAAGGAAATGGAGGAGGGAGAGAATGGGAGAGAGATAGATGGAGAGGAGGAGAAGGAGGAGGAAGAAACTGGGGGAGAGGTAGACGTGGAGGAGGAGGAGGAGAAGAAGGGAGGAAAAACAGGGGGAGAGGTAGAGGGGGAGGAGGAGGAGGAGGAAAAAACTGGGGGAGAGGTAGAAGGGGAGGGGGAGGAGGAGGAGGAGGAGAAGGAGGAGGAAGAAACTGGGGGAGAGGTAGAAGGGGAGGAGGAGGAGGAGGGAGGAAAATCTGGGAGAGAAGTAGACGGGGAGGAGGAGGAGGAGAAGGACGGGGGAGGAACTGGGGGAAAGGTAGAGGGGGAGGAGGAAGAAGAGGAGGAGAAGGACGGGGGAGGAACTGGGGGAAAGGTAGAGGGGGAGGAGGAAGAAGAGGAGGAGAAGGAGGAGGAAGAAACTGGGAGAGAGGTAGAGGGAGAGGAAGAGGAGGAGAAGGACGAGGGAGAAACTGGGGGAGAGGTAGAGGGGGAGGAGGAGGAAGAGGAGGAGAAGGACGAGGGAGAAATTGGGGGAAAGGTAGAGGGTGAGGAGGAGGAAAAGGAGGAGAAGGACGAGGGAGAAACTGGGGGAGAGGTGGAGGGTGAGGAGGAGGGAAGTGAGGGAGAAGCAGAGGGAGAGGAGGATTTGGAAGGAAGGCAAGAACTGATAGAAGAACAGAAGGAGGAAGGACAGGAAGTAGTGGAAGAAGAAGAACAGGAACAAGAACAGGAAGTGGAAGAGGACCCAGGGGAGGGAGAAGAAGAGGAGGAGGACGAGCAAGGAGAGGGAGAAGGAGAGGAGGAGGACGACCTAGGGGATGGAGAAGGAGAGGAGGAGGACGACCAAGGAGAGGGAGAAGGAGAGGAGGAGGATGAGCAAGGAGAAGAGGAGGAGGAAGAGGAGGAGGAAGAGGAGGAGGAGGAGGAGGAGGAGGGCATACGAGAGCTGGAGGGCCGGTGGGGAGTGCCCGCCTCCGACTCGGGCATCGGGACGACGACCTACTCCAGCGCGCCGACTGACGGGGGCGCTGACGACGGCGGCGACGGCCTTCACAGAGGTGGGTGACCAGTGACATAGGGGAAACGTGTTTTGAGTGACAAATTTAGATTAATGTCTCATATATTTGTATTTGTATATATATATATATATATTTCTGGT
>NC_134802.1:34901190-34903690 GCF_046742065.1 Oratosquilla oratoria
TTTAATGAGAATAAATCAAACTGTCAGCCTTTCCATGTGTACTTGGTGATTCGACAGCTCGCCAGGACGCCCAGGAGAAAGTGGCTCAACTTCGGAGGGAGAACTTCGAGCTGGCTCATCTCCTTCGGGAAGTCATACCAACATCCCAGTGACGTCAGGTCGGGCTCCCAGTAACGTCAGGTCAGCCTTCCAGTGACGTCAGGTCGGCCTTCCAGTGACGTCAGGTCGGCCTCCCAGTGACGTCAGGTCAGCCTTCCAGTGACGTCAGGTCGGCCTTCCAGTGACGTCAGGTCGGCCTTCCAGTGACGTCAGGTCGGCCTTCCAGTGACGTCAGGTCGGCCTTCCAGTGACGTCAGGTCGGCCTTCCAGTGACGTCAGGTCGGCCTCCCAGTGACGTCAGGTCGGCCTCCCAGTGACGTCAGGTCGGCCTCCCAGTAACGTCAGGTCGGCCTTCCAGTGACGTCAGGTCGGCCTCCCAGTGACGTCAGGTCGGCCTTCCAGTGACGTCAGGTCGGCCTCCCAGTGACGTCAGGTCGGCCTCCCAGTGACGTCAGGTCGGCCTTCCAGTGACGTCAGGTCGGCCTCCCAGTGACGTCAGGGGGGTAGCCAAAAGTCAAAGGCATAAAATCCACTCCCACCCATTTCATCCCCACATACTCCACTTCCATCCACTCCCATCCTCCCTCCCTCTTATCTTGGCTCCTCCTGGATGATGGGTCATCCCTGCATCTCGCCCACTGCCTTTATATAAACTGTATACTTACTGTATATATTCATATACTTTTATATGCTCCTATAATAATTTTACTCTTTTGACACGCGAGAAAAATTGGTATCAAAGATTTGGCACCCGCGCCTACAAAGGCTGCCTACCTTTGGTCTAAGCTTAAATGTAAGATTTTTTATTCATTCATTTTTACTTGAATTTTTATTTTATTTTATAAAAAATTTCCTAACGCTGGTTTTATACAAAATTGATCTGCCTGCTGAGTGCCAGACAATATTAGATAAATTAATTAAATAAGATGAATCTAAATTAAATTAGGATAGAATTAAATAGAAAAAAATGCAAAGAATTAAATTACGCAATTTATTATTTACATTTATTATTATATTATCTCTCCGTTTTCTATGACCAGATGTAACCTGTGCGGAATTCTGTTAATCATTGTATATTACAGAATGAAAAAAAAATGCAGTTTCTGGTTGAGTATTGGCGACATCAATGGCAGGGAATAAAAATAAGTAATAATAAAATCACTCTTATTTCCTCCTGTTAAATTATAAACAGTGATCACTCTCGAATGTGAATAAAATTGTCTGGCGACAGCTCGGGTAAGCACCGTCTGGTACGGAAGGGATTGATTGCGCCCATGACCGGGATTCCGTCTCGGGGCTGAGAAAAAAAAAGTTGACAAATCCATTTGTGAGATAAACAGTCCTTGGACCCGGACAAGCGACTTTAGTCAACAATGGTGTGCGTCTTCTTTGCATAAAGTACTCTCGGAGAAAAAATACCTCTTGTCCATTATGTCGTCTTCGCACGGGCAAAAAAGAAATCGTCGACTTTTAGCCATTAGTCTTCATACGATGAAAAAAAAAAAAATCGTCGACTCTTAGCCATTAGGTAGTCTTCACACGAGCAAAAAATTGTCGATTCTTGGCCGTTGGAACGGCTATTCTTTATGTCAACCTGGTTAATAGGCCTCGCCATCAAATAACCGTTTGGCGTCGGCCAGAAAAAAAAATCTGCGAAGTACGAACCCGATGGCGCCAACTCGCTTTTCAGCAAGTCGACTGTATTCATTCTTTTCTCGACAATTTTTCGCTCGTGTGAAGATTACTTGTGTTTGAAATAAATTCTATTATTTGCGTCGGATGGCGTGTCAAGACAACAAACAACGTCGTAGATAAAATATTGGTGCATTTAACGTTGAGATAGATAAACGGTTCTCCTAAGCATTCGCATTACTAAACATTCATGCATGATTCAGGTTCATAATTGATTTACACACGAGATCTTATGAGTAAATAAACAAAATTTTTAAGAATAGATATAATTGGAATACAATTCTGGATAAATCTGTGAATGTGAGTAGATATATGAAATAAAATGGGAACAAACGAAAATGAATATTATGAAATAAACACGGGTTTCTTCTCGTCCGCCATTTGTGGTGGCCCTCAGAACTACGAATTATTGTTTACTAATGTTTATTCTGTCTAGCAAATAACGGCCAAGCAAAAGAATAATATATTCTTTCAGTGTTGTCACACAGCATCCTATTAAGACTGAGAACTAGCCTCCAATTAATTAAAAAAAAACTAAGGCAAGACAATAACAACAAACATTATTACGAATCATCAATTGTGTCTATATATCAAAATTCAATATAATTTTACAGGTTGATTAAAATAATACATTATTTTATTATTTTTCACAACACCTTTTTCAACGAGCCTTGGTTATCTGATAAGCCCAGTGGTTTTATGATAATAT
>NC_134802.1:34911190-34918690 GCF_046742065.1 Oratosquilla oratoria
TCTTACCTATCCAAACCTAACCTAATCTTACCTGTCCTAACCTAACCTAACCAAACCTAACCTAATCTTACCTATCCAAACATAACCTAACCTAACCTAACCTAACCTAACCAGACCCAACCCACGAGTGGGGCTCTTTGTCGGGGGGAGGGGGTTGACTCATCTCCCTTTCGTCCCCCCCTTCTTTCCCCCTTTTGTCCCCCCTTTCGTTCCCCCCCTTTCGTCCCCCCTTTCGTTCCCCCTTTCATTCCCCCTTTCGTTCCTCCCTTTCGTTCCCTCCTTTCTCTCCCCTTTCGTTCCCACTTTCTCCCCCCTTTCGTCACCCCCTTTTTATTACCCCCTTTCGTTCCCTCCCTTTCGTCCCCCTTTTCGTTCCCACCTTTCGTTGCCCCTTCTCGTTCCCCCTTTCGTTCCCCCCTTTCGTTCCCCCTTTTGTTTCCCCCTTTTCTCCCCCCTTTCGTTCCCCCCTTTCGTTCCCCCTTTTGTTTCCTCCTTTTCTCCCCCCTTTCGTTCCCTCCCTTTCGTCCCCCCTTTTGTTCCCCCCTTCCGTTCCCCTTTTCGTTACCCCCTTTCGTTCCCCCCTTTTCGTTCCCCCCTTTCGTCCCCCCTTTTGTTCCCCCTTTTCGTTCCCCCTTTCGTTCCCCCCTTTCGTTCCCTCCTTTCATCCCCCTTTTCGTTCACCCCTTCCGTTCCCTCTTTTCGTTCACCCCTTTCGTTCCCCCCTTTCGTCCCCCCTTTCGTTCCCCCCTTTTCGTCCCCCCTTTCGTTCCCCTTTTCCGTTTCCCCCTTTCTTTCCCCCCTTTCGTTCATCCCTTTCGTTCCCCCCTTTCGTCCCCCCTTTCGTTCCCCCCTTTTCATCCCCCCTTTGTTCCCCCCTTCCGTTCCACCTTTTCTTTCCCCCCTTTCGTTCCCCCTTCCGTTCCCCCTTTTTATTCCCCCCTTCCATTCCCCCTTTTCGTTCCCCCCCTTTCGTTCCCCCCTTCCATTCCCCCTTTTCGTTCCCCCCCTTTCGTTCCCCCCTTCCATTCCCCCTTTTCGTTCCCTCCCTTTCGTTCCCCCCTTCCATTCCCCCATTCCCCCTTTTCGTTCCCCCCTTTCGTTCCCCCCTTTTGTCCCCCCTTTCGTTCCCCCCTTTTCGTCCCCCCTTTCGTTCCCCCCTTTTCGTCCCCCCTTTCGTTCCCCCCTTCCGTTGCCCCTTTTCGTTCCCCCTTTCGTCCCCCCTTTCGTTCCCACCTTTCGTTCCCCTTTTTCGTTCCCCCTTTTCGTTCCTCCCTTTCGTTCCCCCCTTCCGTTTCCCCCTTCCGTTCCCCCCCTTTTGTTCCCCCCTTTCGTCATCTTTTTTGTCCCCCCTTTCATTCCCCCCCTTTCGTTCCCCCCCTTTCGTCTCCCCTTTCGTTCCTCCCCTTTCGTCCCCCCCACTTTCCATCCCCTCGGCTTCCAGTGCTTCATGAGCGGATTTAGTGTCCCCGCCTGACGATGATGACACTCACTAGATTAGAGACCAGATGTTGGGTCGTCCTATGAGTGCCCTAAGGTCGCTACAAAGCGCCCTCGCTTCCCGGTCGTTAGCTTCTTTGATATCATTTCGCATTCATGAAGTCACAGCACATGACGTCATCAGTATTCTCGGACGTCATAGAAACATGTGTGTGACTTCTTTTCCTTTTGACTAGGTATCGAGGCCCCAGGGTGCGGGCGACCTTATGGTAACCAGAAGACGTCCTCTAATGTTTTTGTTTTCTTCCGGCTAGTGCCGTCAGACGATTTTATTCATCCGAGTGTCGGACCTCAGAACCGAATGGAGTTCCTACCGACCGAGACCCCGTTGGTTGTTGTTTATGTTCTTGTGTTCTTTCTCGTATTTTCTTTTCCTTTTATTTATTTGTGTAATTTTGTGAACTGGTATCCAACCTGGTGACGTGTGTATTTTTTGAAAAGTAACAGTCCACTTGGGATACCTACCCCAGTGCAGCGTGCATGCCCTTATATATTGATTTCCTTCGCTTATGTGGTATATCCCTGACGACGAACGCCGGACAGGGTTCGAAACGTAGGAATAAACTTCTTATGACGAGTCCAGACTTTGCTTTCTTCCAAAAATGGTTCCTGGGCTGCAGTTCTTTTATATATACATACATATATATATATATATATATATATGTATACATATATATATATATATATATATATATATATTTACATATATATACATATATGTATTTATATTTATATTATATATATTTTATATATATATATTTACATATATATCTATATATATATATATACATATATATATATACATTATATATATATATATATATATATGTATGTAAACATAATATATATATATATATATATGTATGTATACAAATATACATATATATATAATGTATGTATATACATATATATATACATATAATATATATATATATGTATACAAATATATGTAATATATATAATGTATACATATATATATATATATATATGTTATATATATATACATATATATATATATACTATATATATGAGTAAAGGCAGCAATGACTGCAACAGCTCTGTAGGGAAGAGGCCAAACGCAGAGTATGGGAGTCCAATATATTTTACGTTTCGCCCAGCAGGGCTTCTTCAGAAATAACATCGATGAAAAACATTTTACTCCTTATATAGCCCGAGCCTTGCGGGGAGAAACAAACATTAAAATGGTGTACTTACAATTTGCGCAAATTGCTTGTTACTTGTAATTAAAATTGCCAATGGTTTGTTAATTGTAAAAAATCCACTATTCTGATTTATATTTTCTATGAGGGATATAAACGCCGATTCTAAACATCTACGTTTCATTGTATCGTTTTCATATTTTATAATCTTGGAATTATTCCAATCAGCATTGTGGCCGGTATCGAATCTATGTTTAGTTATTTCTGAAGAAGCCCTGCTGGGCGAAACGTAAAATATATTGGACTCCCATACTCTGCGTTTGGCCTCTTCCCTACATGTACATATATATGTAATATATATAAATATATATATATATATATATGTGTGTATATTATACTATATATTTACATATATATATATATATATATATATATATTATATATACCATATATCTGTGTGTGTGTGTGTATGTGTGTGTGTGCGTGTGTGTGTGTGTGTATGTGAGTATGTGTGTGTGTGTGTGTGTGTGTGTGTATGTATACATACATATATGTCACCGTGTCGAAGGAGTTAGTGCAACGCTACCCCGGTGTGTCTAAACCGGACGGTGTTAATACGATCACAAAGGTGAAAGGAGGGAGAGAGGGAGGGAGGGGCGTCGTGAGGAGGGAGTCTTCCCCGAGGGTCCCTTTAGGAGGGAGAGGGGGAGAGGGGAGGTGGGAAAGGGATATGTGTGTGTGTGTGTGTGTGTGTGTGTGTGTGTGTGTGTGTGTGTGTGTGTGTGTGTGCGCATGCGCGTGTGCGTGTGCGTGTGCGAGTGAGCGTGTGTGTGTGTGTGTGTGTGTGTGTGTGTGTGTGTGTGTGTGTGTGTTTTCCTACCTAATTGTATTTACCTAGTTGTAATATACGGGGAGGGAGCTATGCTCGTGGAGACCCGTCTTTGTATCTCTCCGCATCAAGTTTTATCTTAAAATTTTGTATAGTGTTTGCACATACTGTTTCGTTTTCTAATTTGTTCCATGTATTTATAGCTCTATGTGGGAAGCTGTGTGTGTGTGTGTGTGTGTGTGTGTGTGTGTGTGTGTGTGTGTGTGTGCTTGACTAGGATTTTATTCAGGAGTTTAGTTTACTTTTGTACGGTTTAGACCAACACTGGGTTTGTTTTTGTTTCCCGAAGGGTTGGGAGAGGGGAGGGGCGGGGGAAGGGATGAAGTTGAAGCTTAGGATTCTGACCCATTTCAGCCTAGTAACACATCTTAGAAATCTGTGTCCCTGCTGCCGGCAGGCGATTTTATTCATTTGTGGAGAGGGCATTTGGTCTGAAATGTGGATTTAACCCACCGAGGTTCCATTCTGGTTTGGTGCTAGCCTCCATCAGTTGCATGACCTCGTCAGTAAAAACCAGCGTTTCTATCCCTGTGGAGAATACTGTACCGAAGAAGAGTCCTAGAAGCTAAGAAGTGGTAAAGGAGAGATCGAAGGAAGGTAATGGAAAGCTGGGTTAGCTGAAGTTAAAAACAATTAGTATTTTTTGAATGAAGATTCGTTCCCAGTTATAGAAGAAATGTTGCATGAATGTGGGCCGTAGGGGTGTCACTGGAGGTCCCTAACGGATTAAGTCATATCTGGAATCCTCCTACCCGAAGAAAGCTCCTTGGTTCCTCTTGGGTGGCGATTTCGTTGAGACTATGTCGGACTCTTCGCCTGCCGGGAATTGGACTCCAGAAGACCTGGAAACACGGGCCACTGCCACAGGACCTGAGGAGCGGCGATACAACATAAAGGGCCAGCCAAACCTGAAAAAAGTCCTCTAGATTTTTTTTTTTTTCTTGACGGCATTGCTTATTAATATCAGGCATCGATGCTGGATAAGTCACTCACAGGATGACAAAAAAGGTGGGGGTGGATGCCATCCATTATTTTAGTTTTTGAAGGTGGTCATTTTCTAGATTCACAAAGGTTCAAATGGGGTTCAAAAATTGGGACTTTTCAAAAATAAATTAATTAATTATAGACATATAAAATGTATTGGCCAAGGCTTACATTACATATGTATATGTATTTAATCACGGATGCTAGCGAGAATGCTTGGCATTCTGATTGGTCCGCAAACAACGTGGTATTGAAGCCAGTTATTGTACACCATGTTTGCCATGGCAGACCGGTGGGTATGGTCCCATACCACTCGTCTGCTCCTCAACGGAATTGCTCCTTGGTTGTCAAAAACGTATAAGTTGTTCACACCTTGATGACGGCCTACTTTAGAGCCGTTTGACTGTAGGCCTAGACCTGAAAACAGGGGCTAAGGTAGGCCCTCCATAAGATGGCGAGACGTGTTTCTAGAGGACTTTTTCAGGTTTGGCTGGCCTAATAGCCTAGCCTCGCTGGGCCATACCACACTCAGCCTGTGGCCTCGTGCAGTATGGCCCAGCGAGGCTAGGGTATAGTCCGTACTCCATAAGCAAACATGGAGTAACTAATAGTAGGCATACATACATGTGTGTGTATATACATATATATAAATATATTACACTTATGGCTTTTATTTTATGTTTGCAGAGAGAGACATCTTCCAGAGGACTGCTGGAAATGAGAATATTATAGACATGGATCCTGTGTCCATCATCAAGCACAAGAGACAATGCAGATACATTGATGCAGTTTCCATCAAACAGAATGTCCAGAAAACTATAAAGGCAGACAGAAAACTACTGCAGCGACTCCTCAATGCCGTCACAGTAGGTCGAACTGTGGAAATGGTGAACATCCTGAAGCATGATGAACATGTCGCCAAAATATCCTCACTGTCTACCAGAATAGGTTTGAGCTTGGTAACCAGGAAGATGGATTCTCAGATGCTACGGATGCAAGATCAACGAGGAGGAGATGATTTGTCAGAGCCTTTTCGAGCCAACCCATGAAAGAGGCTGACACCAGGCTGATACTCCATTCCTTTGTTGAAGCAGTCAATGAAGGTTACAGGAACGGAAGTGCTGGTCGTCTCTAGAAGTGGACACAGATGTTATTGCTTCTTCTGGTTTATTTCGTGTCATACCAAAAGCTGCTGAAGTATGGATGGTTCTCTGGAACGGCAAAGAATCGGAAAATGTTTACCCATATACATGCTGTACTCTGAGAGACTGGCCCAAACCTGTGGTAGATAACATGGCTCAAGCTTCCATGCACTAACAGGGGCTGTGAACACAAACCTCAACACTTCAGCTGGTCATGGAATGCAAGGAAGTAGCAGTGCTGGAAAAATCCTTCACAGAACCAGCAACTCCCTTCCGTCAATGGAAATTGGGTCTGCGGGGACGGAGAACTCCACCACCAATTGAACAGGTTTTGTCTGTTGTCTATATGGTAAAACCTGCACAGCCAACCATCCGACCAATTTGCAAGGCTACTTCAATTCTTCGCTAAGGCCAAAGAAGGGTTCTGGAGATGTTGCCGCCCAACCAGAGATGCCTTGGGGGAACTCCGTGTTGCACGAGCAAATCTACGAGGCTAAGGTCTGGTTGCAAGGACAGACAAGGAACTTATAGATGTCCCATCTTCCCATCGAAAAAAAACCTCTGCCTGGAGGAAAGGAGTCAGTGAAAAACCCTGCAAGTGTGTGTGGTCAAGACTGCCCGCTTTTCCAGGATGCCTGTCTAGAACTTGGGATCTTGTGGGTGCACATCAAAGTGTCCCAGACAAGGCCCTATGCACCTGCTTTCGGAAGAACCTGAAAAGTGCACTCCTGCGTGATGGCTTGTGATGCAATCCACTGCTGCCAATCCAGCTGAAACAATAGACTCGCCACTTACATCTATGCATTTGAGACTGGTATCAATACCACTTTCAATATACCATTATGCCCATCTACAATACCAAACTGTAACTTTGGGGGTGCACCAGGAATGAACAGTGATCACTATTCCATTTCAAATTAATGCAAAGTAAATTTAGGGAAAAATACGTTTTTTTTTTTTTTTTTTTTTTTTTTTTTTGGTGTTGCAATTTATGCCATATTATTTTTGTGTGATATGAATGTTTGCTTGCTAATAACACACGTTGGTAGGCATATATAAATGATAACATCGTGCTGTTCCTGATATATCTATTAAAATTATCCCCAATCTGTGCAAATAAAAAAAGGAAAAAAATAATGATTTTGACCTTACTTGACATTCGTGACCTTCAAAATGACCTTCAAATTAAAAATCGAGGGTGGCATCCACCCACACCTGTTTCCTTGTCCTAAGAATGATTGATCTAACATGTATGCCTACTATTAACAAACAATGCCGTCAAAGACGTACAATTCCATTTTGGCTGGCCCACTAACAAGAAAAGGAAAGCCTTTAACTTTTTGGATTTTGATGGTACGGACCATACATATAGGAGGACGGTATGTCGATGGCCCCCGCCAAGACCACATCCGGAATAGAGGGAAACAGAGTGAGCGACGGACCATGTACACGGTCGAATAGATTGGGAGCAGTTCCTAGAGGCAAACATTCACGAAAGAAGAAACGCGTAGATATGTAGATGGCCTCCTCCACCTATTCCAAAACCACGTCAGTGATACAGGCAGACAGAGTGCACGACCGATATGGAAGGCGGATCTTCACGCACTCCAGACACTACGTCCCGAATCCGTCACTTCCCGATCTCGCGGCCAAGTTCTCGAACTCCGAGTACAAGAAAGCGCACTCCGTACTCGAGACCAGAGGACAAGAGTCAATCAGGAGACTCTTCCTCCCATTCTTCGTTCGAGGTCGAGTACGTCGATTTCCAGTGTATGTGTCCCCTCTGCCACGAGCTCAGGAGGGGTCGGTCTCCAGTTGGCTCGGCAGC
>NC_134802.1:34928885-34931385 GCF_046742065.1 Oratosquilla oratoria
CTTCTCCTCTTTTTCCTCCTTCACCTCCTCTTCCTCCTCAACCTCTTAATCTTCCTCATCCTCACCCTTCTTCTTTTCCTTCACTCCTTTTCTCTGCTTTCTTTACATCCTTCTCCTCCTCTTCCTCCTCCACCTCTTCTTCCTCCTCAACCTCCTCTTCCTCCTCAACTTCTTAATCTCCCTCACCCTTCTTCTTTTACTTCCCTCCTTTTCTATGCTTTCTTTACATCCTTCTCCTCCTCTTCCTCCTTCACCTCCTCTTCCTCCTCAACCTCTTAATCTTCCTCACCCTTCTTCTTCTTTTCCTTTCTTCCTTCCCTCTGCTTTCCCTACATACTCCTCCTCCTCTTCCTCCTCCACCTCCTCTTCCTCCTCAACCTCCTCTTCCTCCTCAACCTCTTAATCTTCCTCACCCTTCTTCTTTTCCTTCCCTCCTTTTCTCTGCTTTCTTTACATCCTTCTCCTCCTCTTCCTCCTCCACCTCCTCTTCTTCCCGATTCTTGTTCTCTTCCTCCTTCCCTTAGATTAATCTTCCTTGACCATCCTTTTCGAGGCGAGGGGGAGAGGGGGAGAGGGGGAGAGGGGGAGAGGGAGAAGGGGGAGAGGGGGAGGGGGAGGATGTGGGCGGGGATTGCAATAAGAGACCTATCGCTGGGGTGATGTATGGGTGGGTTAGGGGATGGATGGGGGAGGGGGAGTTAGGGGGGAGGAGGGGGAGGGGGAGTTCGGGGGAGGAGGAGAAGGGGAGGGGGAGATGCACCAAAGTGGGGAAGGGGGAATGTTAATTGTGTCTTCCCCCCATGGCATTCTGTTCCTGGAAATGGGGGTGGGGAGGGGGAGGTGGGAGAGGGAATATTGTGGGGGAAGTGGGGGGGAGGGGTCAGATTGTGGGGGAAGTGGAGAGAGGGGTCAGATTGTGGGGTAAATGGGGGAGGGTGTAGATTGTGGGGGAAGTGGGGGAGGGGTCAGATTGTGGGGGAAGTGGGGGAGAAAGCAGATTGTGGGGGAAGTGGGAGAGGGAGCAGATTATGGGGGGAGTGGGGGAGGGGTCACATTGTGGGAAAGTGGGAGAGGGGGCAGATTGTTGGGGAAGCGGGGGATGGAGCAGATTGTGGGGGTAGTGGGGAGAGGGGGCAGATTGTGGGGGAACTGGGGGAGGGGGCAGATTGTGGGGGAAGTGAGGAGGAGTCAGATTGTGGGGGTAGTGGGGAGAGGGGGCAGATTGTGGGGGAACTGGGGGAGGGGGCAGGTCGTGGAGGAGGAGGCAGATTGTGGGGGAAGCGGGGGAGGGGTCACATTATGGGGGAAGTGGGGAGGGGCAGATTGTGGGGGAAGTGGGGGAGGGGTAGATTATGGAGGAAGTGGGGGAAGGGAGAATGTTAACTGTGTCCTCCCACATGGCGCTTTGTTTTGGAAACGGGGGTGGGTGGGTGGGAGGAGGGGGCATATTGTGGGGGAAGTGGGGGGAAGTGGGGGAAGGGGGAGGTCGTGGGAAATGTGGGCTTGGTGGACAATAATGATATTTTGATCCGGAAGGCTCTGGAAATCTACTCATTTTGACGTCTTACCGTCCATGTACAGGATGTCCCTAAAGTGCGGACATATAGGCGTTCCCTCAGGAGTCTCGAATTTTTTTTTAAATTTCATTCAGTACACCTTCTCCTAAAAAGAAAAAAAAAAAAAAAAAAAAAAAAAAAAAATCAAGGGTGTTGAGGTCTGGTGGAAAAGGCGGCCACTCCACATGATGACCAAGTTGGTTATAAATAATCACATTCCAAGTGTGTCCAGACTTTAGTGACACCCTGTACCTTCTTGACCTTTAGCCCCCCCATACTTAGATGTTTATCCAACTAAATCTCCCCCCCCCAACACACACACAACCCTTACCCCTCCTACTAGGACATCCTGTATGGCCTCTCAGAGAACTACGAACCCAATTACTGCTGACATTGATTCATATATTTGTTCTTCTTGCCACCAGGTAGTTTTATTCAGTGACTGAAAACCCGCAACCCCAGAACATGTGGCGACGGTCCCTGATGCCTCCCATAGATCTCTATGAGAAGAGATTTTGGACTGTTGTCTGTGTTGTGTGAGTGTGAGACTGGTTCTACGTCACCAGCTTGTTGGGGAGATCTCGGGGTCGGTCCGGTGACCGTGTGTCAGCCCCATGGGGCTGCACCTCCGGGTAGAGGAGACGGGGTTGGCGGGATTTAGAGCAGGGTGGGAGGGAGATGATTCCCTCTGACGTCCGTCTTGCAGGTACCCGTCATTGGTGTCTTGTAACAGCGACCGATGACGGAAACAAAGGTCCTCTCGGTTGAGTGATTTTTTTTTTTTTTTTTTTTTTTTTTTTTTGAACCGCCATACTTCACACACGTCTGGGTGAGGAACAGATTGAATTTCACGAGAATGCAATGTTTTGGTCTTGGGCCTATTTCTAGCCTACTTTTGGCTGCCAGGTCGTGTGAAAATATAATTTTTTTTTCCACCGAATCCA
>NC_134802.1:34943885-34946385 GCF_046742065.1 Oratosquilla oratoria
GAATAAATAGATAAACACAGTGATGTTAACTGGAAAGGTCGACAATGTTTTTAATACCCACTGCGTTCGATTACAAGCAAAATTATTGATGAAAAATCAAAAGACACCAATGCATTGAAAATGCATAAAGCTGAATATGGCTAACTCCTTCGGAAATTAATAAAAATAACCTGGCGGTAGCAATAATAAAAAGAAAAATATTATCCAGGACGGAAGGGATTTTCTAGATGGTTTATTATTGCTTTGATAATAATGGGGTACTACGGAGATGAATGAATTAGAAGCAATCAGAATGTAAGGACATATAAAGTCTGGGCGCGTTATAGATCGTAGTTTGAATATGGGTTGAAACTCTGAACTGAGTCCAGTCACAGGTTTGCTGTTGCATGACAATTTACTTTGTAAGTAAACAGAATTGTACGAAAGCCAAAGTTATGTCTGAATCTGTCGTCTGCAGCGTCCACGCAGCAATTCTCCGCCTACACAGCGATACCAATATATAACCGTCCGATATAAAATATAGTGAAGATATATCATACATGTACACATTTGGATCCTGCAAACATCTTAATAACGATATTTACATGGTGCAGTAATGAAATCTATACTTCAAGTAGTTTGAATTGTGAGAAGATAATTTCTATTTATGCCCAGTTGTTAGTATCTATTAGCAGTGGCTATGGCACAAACAACAACTCAGTCGCTGTCATCAGTGACAGCACAACGGTCATAAAAATCCGTTGTGTCATGACTATGCCAATGCTTATTATTTATTATATGTAATACCTAGTCTGATACTAGTGACATCTATGAAATATATGACTGAGTTTGTCTGCAGGTTGACGACGACACGCTACCGGCAAGCTTGTCTTATTAAAGTTGAATAGTCGGTTGATTTGAGGAATTCGTGGCAACCCTGGCCAGGACTTGACGGACCAGACGACGTAAATATGTTGATGTAGCGTCGAGAATAATTATATTTTTATTCTTTTAACTGTACAGATGAAATATTTTTGAAATATAATCGATGGTTACTTACAAATTAAAATCACAATAATTTGTTTCTCTATATTATTGTCACACGAAGACGGCATAAATTCAATTTCAGTGTTGAACTTTGTGTATATAAACTAGCAGACGACACAGGTCGGCGTGGTCAGATTTGAAAATTGTGAAGTTTAAATCTGCAATAAGTGAATGGCGTGGTAACTCATTGTGTGATAAAAATAAATAAAGCACATCATTTTATAATAACTATAGACAAGTAAGTAAAGTATATTTGTGTTGGGTATTTACTGGATTGATAGTCACAACATGAGCAAGGACTCGCCAGCTTGCACAGACCATCGTCACCCAAGGTGCGGCCTTCCTTTTGATGCGCATATATCCTTCAGCCCCCACACATCAGGGACTTGACAGTGAAAACAAATAAGAAGCTAAGCATACTAAGGTCTGTGGTAAGCACTGGTTTCGGCCAGCAGAAACACTAATCACATTATACAAACAACTCGCCGGACCATGTATCAAGATCATGGTACCCAACAATTAGGGAAAACAAATCAATTTTATTAACAACTCAAAACAACAATTAAGAAAAACAAAGCCATCTTGTTAACAACACAAAACAATATCCAAGGAAAACAAAGACATCTTAACAACACAAAAACAATAAAGAAAACATATAAACGAGACAAAACATAGCTTTGCGAATAACCAAATGCACTAAAGCCAATAAATAGAACGTCTTCACAAACAAAATTCCTCTCGATAGTACAACGCATGGAAAACAACAAGTAGTACATTTGTAAACCCAACCATCCTTCTTAACACAAAACAAGCACAAGCAACAGAAAAAAGAAAAGAAAAAATAAATATGCAAAAGAGACCGGCCGCAGTGTATTACGTGGTTTCTTGCTAGGGATGACAGAAGTTAGTTTTATTTTTGTGAAGTGAGTGAATTACCGGTGTTGACTCTTCTATCAACGACACAAAATTGTTCAGGCAATTATTTCGACTATGCAGACGAAGATCATCTTGCCCTACTGAATCGAAAAGGTATGGGCAATGGTAAAATGTTAATTTCAAACGAATTATCTGTACTTGCAAGCTTGGCGGGAAACACGCTACCCAATGCAAGAAGGACATAAATATTTGAAAAACGTTGACACATTCCATTACTTTAATGGCAAACAAAAAGTTCATAGGTTAATAGGATATATTTTCTGATGGGGGTCGGGACTCTGTCTTTGGCCAGTTCAGTCCTACAGCTTAGTGAAGTTCCCTGGTTTTAGCAAGAAAATAAATTACATATTTCATTGTAGCGACTTAAACTGCCCGTTGATGTTGTGACTGTTGTGTAACAGCTAGCGTCAGGTGATTTTACTCAGTTGAGAAAAAGATTTAGGGGAGAATACTGCACTACCCTATGTCCTTTCTAGGCGCTAGCCAGAACAAACACTCTCAAGTTTGTCAAGTCGAAAATAATTGTATTCTTTTAGAT
>NC_134802.1:34953885-34966385 GCF_046742065.1 Oratosquilla oratoria
CCCAATTTTTTTTCCTGGGGAACTGTGGTGGCAGTGAGTGGCAGTGGGTGGCAGTGAGTGGCAGTGGTGGCAGTGAGTGGACGGTCTTTGAAAAATACGTCATGAGAAAAACGCTTCCTCGACCTTTTTTCGAATTTCGAAATAGTTGCCTTGGGTTAAAAAAGAAAAAAAAAGAGTCACATGTTATTCCTTCTTTGCCTTCTGAAAGGTCATTAGGAATTGCCCTCCGAAGCAGCAGCAGCTGCACTGCTGAGGGCCATGAGGAGGGTTCGGGAGAGTGAGGGGGGAGGAAAGCTTGGGAAGGGAGATAGAATGTTGAAAATGGAAATGGATAGAGAAGTTGTGGCTGGGAATAGCAAGTTGAGTCTGCTGGGCGAACGGGTTGGAGCGTCGCTACTTGCGGCGGAGGTGGAGGTGACGGCAGTTCGAGCACTGCCACCAGCGAGTTGGACCTAGGGCATGGTTCAATAAATTCCACGCTGCAAAGTCCTCTGTAAGGAGTTCCGTCCTAGCCTCCTGATTGGAGGACATCGCGACTCTAAGCCGAATTATATATATAATATGTGTGAAGATCTGGAGTCTGGGATCCATGTTGAAGGGGAGAAGTGTAAACACCAGACACAAAGTGGGAGGTTTAATGTCCGACGTTTCGGTCCTAGTCCAGGGCCGTCTTCAGGTGTGTGATGAGGTACAATTATCAAAGAGCTCATTATATTGGCCGTAGTTGGAACTGGGAGAGGTTGTCTACCTTGCAGAAGCTACCCAGGCTCCCCTTCCTCTTCCAGTGGATACGAGAACCAGACAACTGGTCTCAACCTTACGTAGACAATTGTACACAATGGATCTCACATACATCTTTGTAAATCCCAAAAATGAAAATAAATTGTTTCCTCCATCGAGGTGGGAGAGAAGGTATATGTGTGTGTGTACGCGCGTTATGTTGGTTAAATGTGTGTTTTGTATGTTTGACACCTTTCACTTGAGCTACGAGAACCAGCAACTGGTCACAACCTTACATAGACAATTGTACACAATTGTACACATACATCTTTGTAAATTCCAAAAATGTATGTGATATCCATTGTGTATAATTGTCTATGTAAGGGGGTTGTGACCAGTTGTCTGGTTCTCGTACCAACTGGAGGAGGAAGGGGAGCCCGGTTAGGTTTGGCATCTCGGACTACCTCTCCCAGTTCCAGCAGCGGCCAATATAATGAGCTCTTTGATCACTGTACCTCATCACACCCCTGAAGACGGTCCTGGGACTAGGACCGAAACGTCGAGCATTAAACCTCCCACTTTGAGTCTGGTGTTTACGCTTCTCCCCTTCAATATATGTATACACACACACACACACACACATATATATATATATATGTTGCAGTATTTCACAAATGACACGCGAATATAATTTGCAGAAAAAAACACTGGTAAATAAAAAAAAACGTACTCCGAACGTTGATGATGTCTTAGATAGACGAAAACGTTCGGACTACGTTTCTTATTTACCAGTGGTGTTTTCTGAAAATTATATATATATATATATATATACATATATATATATATATATATATATATATATATGTATATATATCAACTACTACCTCAATCTTCAACATTAAGCACCCATACTTGGTACGTACACTAGGAGAGGGTGGAGCGAGGGGGGGGGGGGTTGTCGGGATAGATTTTAAGCAAACAAATACTTTACCTTCTTATCTTCCGGGGTTGGGGGGAGCGAATCCCCTTCCCTCAGTTTTCAGGATAAAAAGCTCATACCTGGCATGCATACTAATGAGCCGCGACAATAGGTTTTAAACGAAAATAAATTGTTTCCCCTATCGAATTGGGAGAGAAGGTATATATATATATGTGTGTGTGTGTGTGTGTGAGCACGCGCGTTTGTGTTGGTTAAATGTGTGTTTTGTATGTTTGACACCTTCCTTTCATTTGAGCTCGGGGTGTATACCCGATCAACTGAGTGTATAGATCCAAGGACCGACACTATCCCCCACCTCACCCCCCCCCCCCACCCCGGCCTCCACTCGCTGCTAATCAGCCAAACAGCCCGCCTCTCCGAATTGGTCTAATTTGATCCACACCTAATTGTTGTTGTGACGAGAGGCCGGAGGTGCCCCCTCCCCCCCTCAGGGGTGGGGGAAGGAGAGGAGGAGAGAGTATGGCGAGGAGGAAAGAAGGTAAAAGAGGAGGGAGAATAACATAGAGGAAAAGAGGAGGTTGTGATGGTTTGGTAGAAATTGAAAAATGTTGAGTGGGTGGGATGAGGGAGAGAATTGGAGAAAAAGAGAAAGAGAGAAAATGATAAAGATGATGAAAGCTGGTTTCAGCGTTCAAGGAAGAGACAACTTGTTGATGTGCAGGAGTAGGAGGAGGAGGAGAGGAAGGAAGAGGAGTAGGAGGGAGAAGAAGGAGGAGGAGGAGACAATAAGCGTTTATTTTATGCTGCTATGGCGCGGTTCGCAAAACTGTTGTTCTCAGAGGAGGAGGGACTGGAGGGGGAGAGGAGGAGAAGGAGGAAGAGGAAGAAGATGAGGAGGAAACGTTGACGGGGAAGGAATAAAGCAGAAGGTGGAGGAGATGATGATGATGATGGAAAAAGGTGAGGAGGAAGAGATAATGTTGAGGATACAAGAGGAGGGAGAGGTGTTGGTGGTGGTGTTGGTGATGGTGATAGTCGTAATATGGTGATGGTGTTAATGACGAAGATGATCGTGTTGTTGTTGTGATGGACTATAGTTGACCAGCGCTTCTGTCCTTGTGGACTATCTCGCACTGCAGTCGTGCAGGGTGATGAAGGTGGTAGTGGTGAAAGTGGTAGGGATGGTGGTGAAAGTGGAAGTGGTGATGTTGAAAGTGGTAGGGGTGGTGGTGAAAGTGGTAGGGGTGGTGGTGAAAGTGGTAGATGTGGTGGTGAAAGTGGTAGGGGTGGTGGTGAAAGTGTTAGTGGTGGCGGTGAAAGTAGTAGATGTGGTGGTGAAAGTGGTAGATGTGGTGGTGAAAGTGGTAGGGATGGTGGTGACAGAGGTAACATTAATGACAATTAATAATACATAAAAAATGATGACGGTGATGATGTTTTTGTTGGTGATAGGGTGATAGAGTTGGAGGTGGTGGTGGAGGCGGCAGTGGTGGTGGAGGCGGTGGTGGAGGCGGTGGTGGTGGAGGCGGTGGTGGTGGAGGCGGTGGTGGAGGAAGAAGTCTGAAAGGTATTCAGGAAAGCTGTAGACAGCGAAGAGCGAGATGAAAGCCATACCTGATTAACCTCTCCTTTATTGTGAGGTCACCCTCTCCCTCTCCCCCTCTCCCCTCTCCCCTCTCCCCCCTTCCCTTCCCCCCTCTCCCCCCTAACCTTCTGTTGTCATCCAGAACAAAAGCTATAAAGGTCACCACTTAAACCGAAAGGTTAATCAAAGACGTTTAACCCCTCCCCTACTAAAGCCCCATAAGGCTTGCGCAATGAATAGGTTAAGGACTTGAGTGACACCCCTACGGACCAGACCCACGCATTGTTCTTTTGTGACTGGAAACTAATCTCCGCTCTAAGAAGAATACTGATCTATCATCACCTGCATGACGTCACGACTTGGGTGCGATGGAATCCGCGAGGATAGAAGCGCTGGTTACTGGCGACGGACTACGATCCCTTCGTCACAACACAACTGAATGAAGTCCTCTGGCGCCAGCCATAATAAAACGAGAAGGGTCTCTTGGTAGCTGCATCCCCCCCCCCCCAGTGGCGTGCATAGGGGGAGGGGGGCCGAAGGGGTGATGGCCCCGGACATCCAAATTAGGGACGGGGGGGGGGGAGGGGTGAATCCAAAGAAGATGATTTAGGGGAAAGGGACTTAATCGATTCGGTTGATTTATGTTTAAATAAAACAAAGTGTTTAGGTTTCATTTGTGGTTACTCACATTCAAAATGTCTTCATTTCTCGTGATATTTCTGAGTATTATGAGGCCATAGACCCGAATCTTTGGGGCATTCAGTCATTCAAGGAGTTGGCTCCCGGGGGGGGGGGGATCACCAGTCCTCCGCACGGCACCAATCCTCCCCTTCCTCTCCCGAAACGACTGAATAAAATCGCCTGGCGTCAGCTTGAACGAAACTTGTAAAGGGTTGAGAAAGAGAAGAAGGAAGTGAAGAGGAGGACGACAAATCGATAAAGGAGGAGGAGGAAGAAGATGAGGCAAGCTGAGGGGAGAGGAAGAGTTGGAGAAGGAGGAGGAGGAGAGATTGAGTTGGAGGGAGGGGAGGAGGAGGAGATCGATTTTTCAGTTTATTTGTTTATTTTATTTAATTAATTGTTCTTGTTTATTTATTCTATTTATTTATTTTTTATTAAGTGAGAAGAGGGCTAGTTGGAGATAAAGGAGGAGATATGGTTGTAGGGAGGCGAGGAGGGATAATTGGAGGCGGATGAGGAGGGTAAATTGGAGGAGGAATAGGGAAAAGATGACCTACTATGGTGGAGGAGTGAAAGATGGAGGATAAGAAAGTGGAGGGCAAGAAAGCAAGGAAACGGGAGGACAAAGAAGAGGAGAGATAAAAATGAAAGAAGGAGAGACTGATAAGATGTAAGAAAACATGGGGAGAGAAGGAGAGGAGGGAGGGAGAGAGGGGGAGAAGCAAGGAGGGAGGGAGAGAGGGGGAGAAGGAAGGAAGGAGGAGGAGAAGGAAGGAAGGAGGAAGGGGGAAAAGGAAGGAGGAAGGGAGAGAAGGAAGGAGGGAGGGAGAGAAGGAAGAAGGGAGAGATAGAAGAAAAGTGGGAGGAAGGGGGAGAAGGAAGGAGGGAGGGAGAGGAGGAAAAAGGGAAGGATAGAAGGAAAGTGGGAGGAAGGTGGAGAAGGAAGGATGGGGAGAAGGAAGGAGGGAGAGAAGGAAGGAGGGAGTGAGAGAGGGGGAGAAGGAGGGAGGGAGTGAGAGAAGGAAAGAAGGAGGAAGGGGGGAAAGGAAGAAGGAAGGGAGAGAGGGAAGGAGGGAGGGATAGAAGGAAATATGGAGGAAGGAGGAGAAGGAAGGAGGGAGGGGAGAGAAAGAAGGAGGGAGGGAGGGAGAGAAGGAAAGGTGGAGGAAGGAGGGAGAGAAGAAAGGAGGAAGGGAGGGAAAGGAGGAGGGAGGTAGGGAGAGAAGGAAGAAGTGAGGGAGAGAAGGAAGGAGGGAGGAAGGGAGGGAAAGAAGGAAGGAGGGAGTGAAAGAATGAAGGAGGAATGGAAAGAAGGAAGGAGGGAGGAAGGGAGAGAAGGAAGGAGGGAGGGAGAGAAGAAAGGAGGAAGGGAGGGAAAGAAGGAGGGAGGTAGGGAGAGAAGGAAGAAGGAGAGAGAGAGGGAAGGGAGGGGAAGAGGAGGAAGGAGGGAGGGAGAGAAGGAGGGAGTGACTGAGAGAAGGAGGGAGGGAGGGAGGGGAGGAGGGGTGAAAGAAGGAGGGAGGGAGGGATTCCTGGTCTAGCCCTCTCACGCTATCATCACAGTTAGATCTAAGTTGGTAATTATGGCGCGACGTGTAATTTGAAAAAGATTCCGAAAGATGTTTCCCTATTTATTTTTTGTTCTTTCTGTGCCCGTTCTGGTAATTACTCTGGGTCCTCTGGGCTGTCGTCCAGACACCAGTTTCTGTCTTTAGGAGGAGGACAGACTCCTGCAGCTGAAACGGAGAGGGAGCAAATAGAAGGAGGAGGAGGAGGAGGAAGAAAATGGGAAGGAGGAGAGAAGAAGCGAGACGGGAGAAAGAGGAAGATGGGAGAGAGTGAGGCAGGAATGGAAGAGAGTGAGACGAAGGAAAAGAGAGGAAAAGAGGTAAGTACAGATGGTAAGAAGCGAACTGGAGGAAGAGAGGGAGGGAGGGAGGGAAAGGTAAGAAGAAGCAAACAGAGGAGAAAAGGGAGGAAGGCGAGAGAGAGAGAGAGAAAGAGAACGAAAGAGAGAGCGAGATAGAGGGAGGTAAGGCGTGAAGAACGAAGAAGGATGGAAGGAGCAAGAAGGACTGAGGAAGCTTGTGGAGACACGTGTAAAGCAGGAGACCATGGCCATGGTACCGGAGACACCGGAGGGGTCCTGGTGGTAGGAGACCACGGGGAAGGAGGCTGGGGACGACCACAAAGAATGGTGGAGATCACAAGAGGAGACCACGGATTGGGGGCTGAAAGGGGGAGGAGACCACGGGGAAGGAGGCTGGGGACGACCACAAAGAATGGGGGAGATCACAGGAGGAGACACCGGAGGGGTCCTGGTGGTAGGAGACCACGGGGAAGGAGGCTGGGGACGACCACAAAGAATGGGGGAGGTCACAGGGGGAGACCACGGAGTGGGGGCTGAAAGGGGGAGGAGACCATGGGATGGGGTGAGCTAAGTTGAAAGATAATGATAAGCGACTCGTGCCGTAGGGACACTAATGTAAGGAAAAGAGAGAGAGAGAAAGAGAAAGAGAGAGAGAGAGAGAAAGAATAGAAGGGATAGGTTAGGACACCACATAAGGGAATCCACTGTGGATGGGTGTCTTACGTTAGGAGGCACTTAGGTGCAGCCAAAAACCGTCACCTTTGCCCTACGTGCTCGCGCAGTCAGGGCAACGACCAGTCGCTGGTGGGCGGTGGAATCGAACCCGGATCACACAGAAAACTAGTACAGACTTGTTGCAGCGTTCATATTTTAACTTGGCGGAGACCTGTCATACACACACACACACACAGACAAACACACACACACACACACACACACACACACACACACACACACACACACACACACACACACACACACACATACAGACACAGACAAACACACACACACACACACACACACACACACACACACACACACACACACACACACACACACACACACACACACACACACACACACACACACACACACACAAAAGGCTCTCTCCCCCTTATAAGGGGGTAGCTGAATTAAAGTCCACACCCACACAGATTTGCTAGAGATGGAAAGTCATATTAAGTCTTCGAGTCAAAATCATAGAGAAAGGAATGAATCAACATAAAGAACGAGGAAACGGTGAAACATTGGGTTTCAGCGAATTCTGAAACTAAACCAACTTTTCAGCAAATTTGGTGAAGATAGCTTCTGAAGTTGAAAAAAGAGTATAGCCTTATGGGAGCCATGAACGAGAGAGAAAAAAAACGTGTGTGTTTGTGTGTGTGTGTGTGTGCGTATGTGTGTGTGTGTGTGTGTGTGTGTGTGTGTGCGTGTGTGCGTATGTGTGTGTGTGTGTGTGTGTGTGTATTTGTGTTTGAGCGTGTGTAAAAGACAACGGGAAAAGACGAGTTGATGTCATTAGGACGTCGTTTGCATAGCCATTGTTGCCGGGATGGAGGAGGAGGAGGAGGAAGTGAGGAGAAGGAGGAAGAGGAGGAGAAGCAGGAGTGAAGGAGAGGGGAAAAGAAAAGCAATTGTTGGAGGGAGATGGAGGAGCTGCAAGAATGATGAATAAAAAGGACAAGATGAGACGAAAAGAAATGAGGATAAAAAGAATGTCTGGGTAAGATGGAAGGAGAGCAGCATGAAGAGAGAAGAGAGTGAGAAAAAGAGGAGTGATGATAATGGAGAAAACGTTGGAGCAATGCGACGAGAGGGGCACAAAAGAGGAGGAAAAGAGAGAGGGGGGGAAATGATGTGGGCAAAGAGAGAGGGCGGGAGAAAGAGGAGGAGGAAGAGGAGGTCGTGGTGGGGGAGGGGAGGGGAGGGGAAAGGTGTGATAGGAGGAGGTGAAGAGGAAAAGGAAGTGAGGGACTTGGAAAGAAAGAGGAAAGATTGGAGGAAAGTACGTGGACGTGAGTAAAAGTGGAAGAGAAGAAAACTATGTATATTTTTTTATGGTATTTCGAACGAGTGTTTAGATGTAATTTATAGGTTTATCCCACAGTAAGCAATTCATTATGAAATGTAACGATTATAGTCACGAGTTTTGAAAATTGAGTACTGTGTAGATTTTTTATATTATCTTTAATATACTATCATTATTATTACTTGATTTTTATGTTTGTTATTTATTCATTTATTCAATTAGTTATTAGGTAAACATTTTCATGTACACGAGGGTTCAATAAAGTATCGTTCACACAATGTGACCGAAACAATGAAACAATTGCACGAATTAAAATGAAACACGAGCGTCTGAGTTGAGCAACTGAAGGAATTATTACGGAAAGCATCGGTCAACCCTATGTGGACCCTAGTCTGCCCCATTGACTGAATGAAACAGTGCGACGTTAACCAGAATAAAAGTTCTGAGGGACCTTCCGGGTGATTGGTTGAAGTGGACCGAGAGAGAGAGAGAGAGAGAGAGAGAGAGAGAGAGAGAGAGAGAGAGAGAGAGAGAGAGAGAGAGAGAGAGAGAGAGAGAGAGATAAGCCCGTTACTGCCCACTACAGAAGTGTTAAGTGATTGGTCATTAAAGTACCCAATTTACAAGAGACGGAGAGTGAGTGAGTGAATGAGTCGGGCGTTTGTATCGGAAGATGCAGAAGCGATTGGTGGTGATGAGGCGTAAGTGATCGGGCGTCGTGATGGGGCGGGGCCGTCGGGTTATGGTGATGAGAGGGGGGGGCGGGGCGAACCGGGACCCCATCATCAGAGGGCAACCCCCCCCCCCCACTCCCGCCTCGAACTACATGGTCCTCGCCTACAGTAGATGTGATTGGCCATGAGGTGCATCGGATCACGTGCCGGGCTTGTGATCGACAGGTTACTCCGACGAATGAGAGTTCGGGGTATTGATACGTTCACGTGCGGTCGTTAGTTATGTCGTCACCTTAACCCTCTTTGCTATGGTGGCGTGTTCCCATAGGTGAGTCTTTCAATATACTTTTTTAGCCCTGTCTTGCAATTTATAGTCATTATTTGTATCCATTTGTACAATTTCCCTTTTATTATTATTATTGTTATTGTTTTTTCTTCTGTTTGGCCTGGTTACTATGTCATTCCCATTCTATCCCGAAATTGATACTTTCATATATATATATATATATATATATATATATATATATATATATATATATATATATATATATTCCCATGTGTGGTGTGTGTGTGTGTGTGTGTGTGTGTGTGTGTGTGTGTGTGTGTGTTTATTTATAAATATATATATATATATATATATATATATATATATATATATATATATATATATATATATATATATATATATATATATATATAGTTTTTATTCGAAAGATCTTTCCATCGTGTCATTACCTTTCAGTACTTTATTCCATATTCTATATATTTTTCTGCTCTTCTTCCTTTTATTGTTTCATAATCTTTCACTTTAGTATTTATCTTCTTTATTCTTTATCTTTATCTTCTTTATCCTTTTCCCATTCTTTGGTCTTAGATAATTCCTTTTTTGCAATTTCATTAACCATCTTTTCGCTTTCCCCCCATTTCGTTCTTTCGTTCTTTCGTTCTTTTCGTTCTTTCGTTCGTTCCTTCTCAAAATTTAGTGACTGTATTCATAACTCTTAACTTTTAATGATCACATCGGCTTCCCTGGGTTTCGCTTCCTAAGAAGTTCCTCGTTCGATTCCCAACGGCTATCGGAGATTCCCACTTCCCTTGGATCTCCGAGATCTTAGGGCAAAGGTGACGACCTCGGCCACTCTTAAGCGTCTCCTGTCGTGAGCTGCTCCTCCCTCAGAGAGAGCTCGAACCCGGGATTTCCCCGTATCTGTCTTATCCCGGGATGCATGTGGACCTCTGTGCCAAGTTTGCTGAATATCCATCAAGAAATAACGACGTTGATTCAAAACAAACTCGTACTCATCTATGAATTAGGCTTATTTCACACATATCGGCTTTTCGTCGTGCGCCGTCCACGACACGACGCCGTGCTCTCAGACAACCATGGGTGTCTAGGGACACTTTCACATGTGATCGTGACTTATGAAAGTGTCCCTAGACACCCATGGTTATTTGAGAACACGACTTCGTGTCGTGGACAGCGCATGGCGAAAAGTCGATACGTGTAAAATGAGCCTTCCTCGCCTTCTGTGCCGTTAGGGCAGTGTCTACCGTGAGTACCACTTGCCTCGGCTATCTGAGCACATAGGGCAAAGGTGACATTTTTGGCCGGATCTGAGTACCTGGTATAAGCTTCTCGTTCACTCCAGAGCCAATCATCTTCGTTCTCGGAGGTCCAGGGGGCGTGGCCTGTATGCCCTCTTTGCTTGAATACGTCTCGGCTAATTGCAGGGCTCCACCCTTCTCACATTGACCTAAGATGCTATCGTCATATGGTCGTGTAAGTATGTTTGTAGGTATGGAGGTGATAATTGGCGACGGGGTGGGCGGAAACTACAATGAAGCGGGTTGGTTACAGCCATAATTAGACCAGACTACTCGGGCGATAGTAAAAGTCTGGCGTGAGATTGTTTATGTAGGCGATCTTTTTTAATTAGGCGAAGAGGAGTGCTGTAGATAGGTATATTGAAGGGTAATGTTTGCTCTGATTCAAGTTTGCCGCTAAGGCAAGAGGAAGTATTAGTTGTACAGCTGCCTCCAAAAGTATGGTGATGAGCAGTGTGACCCATTTGTCTCGGTAAGGTTGGCAAGCGTGGTTAGCTGGAGGCGACGCAAGAGTGGAATTCTTTCCTAGCGGTCCCTTTCCCGATTTCGGAACCACTTCACTAACCTAACCTAATGCGACCTAACCTTTTGAAAGACATACTGTCTAAGGTGAAGGTGGACGAGGAAGACATAAATCAGAATCCAAGTTTATTTCTGACTACTTTCGCACAAATAGGCTTCTTCAGAGAAATAATGCGTTAAGGAGAAAACAAGGCAAACGTATATATACGGGGCAATGTGAGGAGCTTCGGAGAGTGCCCCATATATATATATATATATATATATATATATATATATATATATATATATATGTATGTATATATATATATATATATGTATATTTATATGTATATATATATATATATATATACATATATATATATATATGTTTGCCTTGTTTTCTCCTTAACACATTATTTCTCTGAAGAAGCCTATTTGTGCGAAACTAGTCAGAAATAAACTTGGATTCTGATTTATGTCTTCCTCACCCACCTTCACCAACCTGTCACAATGCCTCAACACATTGTCTAACATTATCATGGCAGTACGTGGAACGTACGGGCAATTACAAAGTAAAAAGAAGAGAAGAAGAAGAAGAAGAAGAAGAAGAAGAAGAAGAAGAAGAAGAAGAAGAAAAGGGAACTGATGTAGCTCATGTTGGGGGAAAGGCCCCAAAAAGAAACAATTCTATCTTTATTAGTCATAATAAGGAGAACATCTACGGCGGCCTATCAGCTTCCTTTCGACACTTACAGTTGTCTCTACTACTATACAGATATGATAGAGTTTGATGTCTTCTTTTCGCGGTGCGCCGTCCACGACACGACGTCGTGCTCTCGAATAATCATGCGTGTCTGTGGACGCTTTCACACGTGGTCATGATCTTGACTTATGAAAGCGTCCATAGACACCCATTTATTTGAGAGCACGACGTCGTGCCGTGGACGGCGTACGGTGAAAAGTCGATACGTGCGAAATGAGCCAGAGGGTGTAAGGTTACGACGTGAAGGAGTCTCTCTACGACCTCTTAAACTTGTTGGTCTTGTTAAGTGTTCGACATGAGGAAAGACACAAGATACTGTAGTACTTAGGTGTGAACTCTGCTGTATTTTAAATATATCACCTGCAACCAAGACAGCATAAATGTGTTGTGTTTGTGTGTGTGTGTGTGTGTGTGTGTGTATTTACCTAATTTTACCTAGTTGTATTATACGGGAAGGGGAGCTATGCTCGTAGTGACCCGTCTTTATATCTCTCAGGGTGTGTCTGTGATCCACATTTCATTCATAAATAGTTGGACAGTCTGATGTTCCGTAACGGGCGTTACTTGTTTCTTTACTGGGTGTCGTTAGATGATTTTATTAGATTGAATGTGAAGACCCTTAGTAAAAGTATTGAATCCATCTCATTTAGTAGATTATGCAATGTAATCGTGAATAGCACGATCGTGTATTCCTTTGATTATGTACAGTATTTTGATAATATTAGTTATGTTTGAACAAATTGGTCTATGTATACACCAAGGGTTTTTCCTCCCTTATAGGGAGGTATCCAAGTTAAAGGGACGTCCTCCCCACTCCCACCCCTTCCACTCCCACCCACCACCCTTTCTCCCCCCCCCTTCTCATCTTAGCTTCTCATGGATGAAGGGTATAATTGGTAAAATCACAAAATCGCATGGATTTAGTTGTGACAACACACCCTTTACGATTGGGTTCGATAACATATATTTACAAATCCTTCACAAACACCAAAGTAATTTGAGTAAATAACCGTGATGGTGGGGGGTGGGGGGAGGCGAGGAAGAGGTGCAATTACTAAGTATTCAAAGCCGATTCGAATGAGACGACAGCCAGAATAAAGCCAATGAAGAGATGAACCTGACCGTTGGCCAA
>NC_134802.1:34971385-34976385 GCF_046742065.1 Oratosquilla oratoria
ATATAGATACACACACACACATACACACACATATAGATAAACATACACACATACACACACACACACACACACACACACACACACACACACACACACACACACACACACACACAATTAAGAGGAGACAAGACACCAGTGAGATTGGATTTACTTTTTGCCAAAGAACCGGATGTATTTGATTATTTGGAGGGATTATATGCGTCCCGTTGAGAAAAGAAAATGATCTCACTGTTCTTGAGGTGACAGAAGGAGAGCCAAGGGATTAATTATATGGACAAGATTGATCCAACTTTGAACAAAAAAATTGCGTGTTTGAGTGAATTATTTGAAGAAGTTGCTCGTAAGAAATTCGCAAACGCAAGAGGAGCAGAATTATTGGGAAGTATTTCTAAACTACAACCTGGGTATGAATTTTAATTTATTTTTGTGAGAAAATAAAAAAGTTCAACAGAGGATGCGAGAAAGGTAAAAACGATATAAACAGAAAGATTAATATACGAGAATCGGAAGAGTGAAGTACTTTGAAAAATATATAATTGTCAGCGGCATACTGAGGCGCTGGGAAGGATTCTTGAAGCTAAAAGTAGGAGATATATATGAAGATGCATTAAACTGAAGAAAAAAAATCCAGTTCGATTTTACTAACTCATGCGTTTTGTGGATAAAAATAAAGATACTAAGACTGCTGGGCTAAATTATATAAACATGGAAATGAAGTAAGTATATACACCAATAGAGACGATAAATGTGAAGGAATGCAAAGAAGTGGTGGATAACCTAGTTGTGCCTTCATGAGAAGAATTGATGCCTCAGGACCGGAGAAAGGACAATGTGGTTCCAATAGAGGGAACTCCTGAATTACAGACCAGTGTTATTGACCATAATGTTAGCTAAATTGCGCAAGAGAATTCTGAAAAGCAGATGGATTAACTGTCTAGATTGGTCAAGTATTTTTAACAGACAACCAATTTGGATTAAGAAATAAAAGATCATATGTTCCACCACCCTGATCTTTATCAGGAAGTGCAACCCCGAGAGGATGACATTCGGTCTCGGACCGGGTCCACGATTTCCCTTTATCATCTTCCACTATTCTTTCACCACTTTCACGCAAGAACATAAGAATGGAGGTGATTGCAAGAGACCATAAGGCCTACACTAGGTAGTTACCTTCCCATATGTCCCTTACCATACGTCATCCCCATCCATAAAATGATCTAGTCTTCTCTTAAAGTAGCCAATAGTTTCAGCGCTCACTAACTACCTGGTTACTAAGTCTATTCCATTCGTTAACCACTCTGTTGATAAACCAGTTCTTGCATATTTCCTCCTTAAGCCTTAAGGAGAACTGACTACTCCATCTCTTCCTCCTCTTCCTCCTCTTCCTCCTCTTTCTCCTTTCTCCTCTTTCTCTTCTTCCTCTTCTTCCTTCTCCCTCTTTTCCTCCTACCTTTACCTTTTCCATCTTCTCTCCTCCCCTCCTCCTCGCCCTTTTCCTCCTCCCCCTCCTTTTTTTTCTTCTACTCGGCCCCATCCTCCTCCTTCCACTACAACTGCTACTACTACTACTATAACTACTGCTGCTGCTTCTACTACTACTACTACTACTACTACTATTGCTACTACTACTACTATTGCTACTACTACTACTACTATTGCTACTACTACTACTATTGCTACTACTACTACTATTGCTACTACTACTACTATTGCTACTACTACTACTATTGCTACTACTACTACTATTGCTACTACTACTACTATTGCTACTACTACTACTATTGCTACTACTACTACTATTGCTACTACTACTACTATCGCTACTACTACTACTATTGCCACCACCACCACCACCACCACTATTGCCACCACCACCACCACTATTGCCACCACCACCACCACCACCACTATTGCCACCACCACCACTATTGCCACCACCACCACCACCACCACTATTGCCACCACCACCACCATTGCCGCCATCACCACCACTATTGCCGCCGCCGCCGCCACCACCACCACCACCACCACCACCAGGTAACATAGAAACTCATTCTCCCAAACCCAGCACAGACGCCAGTCCAAGGATCGTGGCCGGTTGCCGTGAGGCCGGGGACTCCACGTCGGAGAGAGTCTGGGCAGCGGGTGAAAAATGACGTGGCCCAAGCTTAAGCCAATTATTTATTTATTACTTTTCTGCGAATTACAGTAATTATGTTTTATTTAATCTTCTTCATTAGTCAACGCTGTCGATGGGCTTATGGATCAATTTTTCTCTCTTGAGAGTAATGTGCTGCTCTGTTCCCCCGCTCTCCCCCTTCCCCCTTCCCCCTCCTCCCTCCCCCTCTCCCCCTTTCCCCTCCCCTCTCCCCCTTTCCCCTCCCCCTCTCCCCATTCCCCTCCCTCTCTCCCCATTCCCCTCCCTCTCTCCCCTCCCCCTCCCTCTCTCCCCTCCCCCTTTTCCCTCTCACTCTCTCCTTCTCCCCCTTTCCCCTCCCCCTCTCCCCCTTTCCCCACCCCCTGTCCTTTCCCCTCCCCCTCTCCTCCTTTCCCCTCTCCTCTCCCCCTTTCCCCCTTTCCCCTCCCCTTTCCCCCCTCCTCCCCACCTCCCCCTCTCTCTCCTACCACCTCAGCTATCTTCTATTTTCTCCAAGCTGCTCTCCTAGGAATCTCAATCCTCAACTTCTCAATTGTCTCCAAATATATTCTCTCTTTTCCATCATCCCCAGCCACTTCCCCACTCCCTTTCCCTTCCCCTTCCCCATCCCTCTCCCCACATTCTCGGTCCCCTTTCCACCCCTTTTCCACCCCTTACCTACTTCCCACCGCGTTATCCACCCCTTCCAAACTCCCTTTCCCTTTCCCCCTCCTTCAACCCCCTTCCCCTTTCCCCTTCCTTCAACCCCCTTCCCCTTCCCCCGAGCCTCTTCCCCAACCCCGTCCCCCACCCCCTTCCCCAATCTCGTTCCCCATCCCGTAATCCACCCCTTCCACACACGGTCCACTTCCTCAGAGGAAAAGAAAGAACATCAAACCATATGGCTCGCAGAGAACCATTCCTGAAAGAAAGAGATAGAGAAAGAAATAGAGAGAGAGAAAGAGATGAGACAGAGAAAGAGAGAGAGGAAGAGATAGAGAGAGGAAGAGAGAGAGAGAGAGAGAGAGAGAGAATGAGATGAGAGATAGAGAAAGAGATAAGAGATCAAAGAGAGAGAGAGAGAGAGAGAGAGAGAGAGAGAGAGAGAGAGAGAATGAGATGAGAGATAGAGAAAGAGATAAGAGATAAAAGAGAGAGAGAGAGAGAGAGAGAGGAAGAGAGAGAGACGCTCACCTCAGCCTCCCTCTGGCGGTCCATTACCGGCGCTGCCCGTGACTTGCACATTCGCTTCTTCCTCCTCTTCTTCCTCCTCTTTTTCCTCCTCTTCCTCCTTATTCTTCCACCTCTTCCTCCTCTTCCTCCTCTTCCTCCTCCTGTTCGTCCTCCTCCCCCTGCTCTTTCTATTCCTCTTCTTTTCTTCCTTTTCCTCTTCCTCCTTTTTCCTCCTCTTCCTCCTCCTCTTCGTCCTCCTCCCCCTCCTCTTCCTTTTCCTCTTTTCCGCCTCCTCCCCTTCCTCCTCTCATCTTCCTTCTTTTCCCCTCTTTTTCTTCTTCCTTTTCCTCCTCCTCTTTTTCCACCTCCTCCTCCTCCTTTTCTTTTTTCCTTCCTCCTCCTCCTCCTCCTCATTTCTTTCTCATCTCTCTCTTTCCTTCTGTTTCCTCCTCCTCCTCCTTTCTTCATTTCCCCCACCCTCATTCTCACCCTCCTATTCCTTCTCCTCTTCCACCACCTCCTCCTCCTCCTATTACTTCTCCTCTTCCTGTTCCTATTTATCCTTCTCCTCCTTCTCCCCTTACTCCCTTCCCCCTCTCTTCCCTTCCCTCTTTCTCCTCTGTACATGTCTTTTCCTCTTCCATTTCTCCTCTTCCTTCTCCTCCTCCTACTTTTCTTCTTCGTCCTTCTCCTCCTCTGCCTCCTCCACCCGTTGTTCCCACTCCCCTACCTCCTCCTCTTCTTCCTCCTCCCATTCCTCCTCCTCCTTTTCCTCCTCCACCCCTTGTTCCCACCCCCTCCTCCTCTCTACCTCCCTTTCCTTTTCCCCCTTTTATTTTATCTCTTATTCCTCCTTTTCTTCTTCCTTTTCCTCCTCCTCTTCCTCATTTTCCTTTTCTTCCTCTTCCTTATGTTCTCCTCCTTTTCTTCCTCCTCCTCCTCCTTAGGCTCGTTTTGTCTCGTATTTTTCCTTCTCTTCCTCCTCCTTTTGCTTCGTATTGTCTTATATTCCTCGATATCCCCATTCTTCCTTTTCCTCCTCTTCCTCCTCCTCATTTCTCTTCTCTTTATTTTTACTCCTCCTCCTTGCCCACCTCCTCTTTCTTTTCCTCTTCCTCCTCCTCTTCATTTTTCTCTTCTTCCTGCAGCGAGAAGAACTACTTACACTTCCTCTCCCCCCTCTCTCCCCTCTCCCTCTTCATCCTCTCCCCCTCTCCCCCTCTCCCTCTCTCCCCCTCTCCCCCTCTCCTACCTGGTTCAGCCCACTTGCCCGCGCCTGGAATCTGCTCCTTTGACGTGTGTGTGTGTGTGTGTGTGTGTGTGTGTGTGTGTGTGTGTGTGTGTGTGTGTGTGTGTGTGTGTGTGTGTGTGTGTGTGTGTGTGTGTGTGTGTGTGTGCGTGTACACCTCCATACACTTATGTGATTTTTGTTCTTCCTATGTGCACACACATACACATACACGTGCACACACACGCACGCATGCACACTCACAGACACACGACTCGGTGGCGTGGTTGGTAGAGTTTCCTATAGTCACTACGGCGGTTCGGGTTCGAATCCTGCCCAGGGCTGAGATAATTTCAGTAACTCTGCGCTCAGAGTCGTTACTCCAACTCTCGTGGGCAGGGAGTTGGGGGAGTGTGTGCGTATAAGGTCACAGCATTACCCACAGATCGGTCATACGAGCTC
>NC_134802.1:34981385-34986385 GCF_046742065.1 Oratosquilla oratoria
GTTGGAGGTGGGAGTGAAGGAGGGAGGTTGGGGGTTGGAGGTGGGAAGGAGATTGGGGTTGGAGGTGGGAGGGAGGAAGAGACGTTGGGGGTTGGAGGTGGGGGAAGGAGGGAGTTGAAGGTGGAAGAGAGGGAGGGAGGTTGGGGGTTGGAGGTGGGAGGGAGAGAGGAAGGGTGGGGGTTGTGGGAGGGACCGCAAGGGGTGGGGGGAAGAGGGTAGGTTTAGAAAGGAGGAAAAGATTTGGGGGGAGGGGTTGGGGGGATGGAAGTTCAGGTGGGGGTGAGGAAGGGGGAGAGGGAGAGAGAGGAAGTGGGAGAGAGGAGAGAGAGGAGGCGATTAGGTTCTCTCTCTCTCTCTCTCTCTCTCTCTCTCTCAATTAAATCCTTCTCTGCGATATTTACATATTTTGTTCTGTGGAACGGACGGCGATCTCATCCGCCGAGTGGTGGGTTGGTTTGTTTATTTGTTGTTTGTTTGTTTGTTTATTCATTTATCAAGTTGTTTATTTCTGCGATTATTTGTTCAGTTATTTATCTGTTTATTTGTCTATATAATTATTTATTTGTTTATTCATTTGCCTATGTATTTATTTGTTGACTTGTGTATTTATTTTTGCTTATTTGTCTATGTATTAATTAATTAATTTATTTATTTGGTTGTCAATTTATTTTATTATTTCTACATCCGACCTCGTTATGGACCAGAAGGTCTCCTGTCGGGCATTTTGTTTTCATCATCGTAACTCCACACCGAAATGCTTGCCATGTGACGAAGCCGTTGCGGTTAACCAGTTCCTGCCGTGGAAGTGCTATGCCTTGCTGCATTGCCCCCTTGACTCGAGTGCTGTGGCGGGTTTCGGGGATGACCCTTTTGTCACGGGGTACTGAGATGAGAGGAGCGCTAATTGGGGTTTTCGTATAAAGAGGGAGTGTGAACTCGACCAGGCTACCCCCTTATTAGGGGGAAAAGGCCTTTAGTATAAGTACGCGCCTCAGACCCTCTCTACCACTTCGGAGTGGTGACGCACTTTACTGATTTTATTCAGTTAAAGGGAGACCCCTGTGTTGGTAGGGAGTTATTAAGGGAAACGGGGAGTTCCTTAAGGGAGCGTATGGTGGGGAATTAGGGAGTGAGGGATAGGGGGGAGGGGGGAACACGAAATTCAGTGGCACCGTGGTAGGGTGGGAAATTGGGGGGGGGGGAATGATTCAGGATGGGGAGAGGTTGAGTGTGTGTACATAGGGGGTGTATGTATGTGTGTGTGTATGGGGGAAACGGGGGCTGGGGTGGGGGGTTGAAGGGGGGAGTAGGGAAAGGTGGGGAGAAGTAAAGAGCCATAGAAATGGGAAGGGAGGGAAGTGAAGGGAACATAGGGGGGAATGGGGTGAAGGGTCGGGGAGAAGTAGAGCGGGATGATTGGGGTGGGGGACTATCTGCAGGTAGGGGGACGAGGGAGAAGGATTGGAAAGGAAAGGGAACATGTAAAGGGGTGGGGGATATTGGGGCTGGTGGGAAGGGAGAGGTGGTATTGGGGGACTATCTGCAGGTAGGGGGACGAGGGAGAAGGATTGGAAGGGAATGGGGGCATGTAAAGGGGTGGGGGAGGATATTGGGGCTGGGGGAAGGAGGAGGTGGGATGGGGGGACTATCTGCAGGTAGGGGAACGAGGGAGAAGGATTGGAAGGGAGATGGAGCATGTAAAGGGGTGGGGAGGATATTGGGGCTTGGGGGGAAGGAGGAAGTGGTATGGGGGACTATCTGCAGGTGGGGGGACGAGGGAGAAGGATTGGAAGGGAGAGGGAGCATGTAAAGGGGTGGGGAGGATATTGGGGCTGGGGAGGATATTGGGGCTGGTGGGAAGGGAGAGGTGGTATGGGGGGACTATCTGCAGGTAGGGGGACGAGGGAGAAGGATTGGAAGGGAAGGGGAGCATGTAAAGGGGTGGGGAGGATATTGGGGCTGGGGGAAGGAGGAGGCGGGATGGGGGACTATCTGCAAGTGGGGGGACGAGGGAGAAGGATTGGAAGGGAGGGGGAGCATGTAAAGGGGTGGGGAGGATATTGGGGTAGGGGAAACGTAGGGGGGGGGAAAGGGTTGTTGGTGCAATGCTTTGTTATGCAAATCCGCTCCGCCCGATCGGCGGACCGGAGCTCCTGCCGTGGCTCGTCCTACCGGTGTTCCTCCGAAGAGGAACATCCTTTGTCTAAGGTCTCCTCCGCAGGACCTCTCTCCTTCTCTCTATCTCCCTCTCTCTCTCTCTCTCTCTCTCTCTCTCTCTCTCTCTCTCTCTCTCTCTCTCTCTCTCTGTGTGTGTCTCTTTCTCTGTCTCTCTATCTCTCCCTCCCTTTCCCCCTCTTTATCTATCATCTCTCCCCCCTCTCTCTGTCTCTCTCTCTCTCTCTCTCTCTCTCTCTCTCTCTCACTGTGTGTGTGTCTCTTTCTCTGTCTCTCTCTGTCTCTCCCTCCCTTTCCCCCTCTCTCTGTCTCTCCCTCCCACTCCCCCCTCTCTATCTCCCCCCTCTGTCTCTCTATCTCCTTTTTTGAGAACAGTACATATCTTGTCATGCCGAGAGGTAATTGATGAGTTTCATTCTGGTTCGTGCCAGACAATTCTGTTCATCTTTGAGGTGCCCCTCGGCTTAATGAAATCGTTTGGAGGGGGAGAGAGAGGGGAGAGAGAGAGAGGGAGAGAGAGAGAGAGATTTGAGAACGTTAGTATTTGTTTAAAAAAGACGTCGCCATTTCTGTACGGCTTTTGATCGAACTTTACACAGAGGTCCACATGCACCCCAGAATAATGTAGTAGCTGTAGAGTGGAACCGCGTGGTAGCCCAGTGGATAGCATGTCGAACTCATGAGCAGGTGGTCGTGAGTTCGATTCCCGGGACCCGTTGCGTGCTTCTTGTGTTGGTCCCCGACAGCCCTGGGCAAGCGGGGAAGCAACCCAAACATCGGCCTCGAAAAAAAAAAAAAAAAAAAAAAAAAACAAAAAAAAAAAAAAAAAAAAAAAAAAAAAAAACTTGCCGTAACTGACAGGGCTTGCCCCACAGGGGTTTCTCACTTACCACTTCGTGGGAGTGGAATGGTGGGAGAAAGGTGAGAGTAGCTGTAGAGTATTTGTTTTTCATTCGGGGAATGCCGGACAGAAAAGTGTCATCGTAGTAAGGGAGTTGTTTAAGAGCCCTAAACCCTGTAGCACGGGTAAGATCAGGTTAAGTCAGGTCAGCCAAGTCAGGTCCTTCGCTGTACAAAATCTCTTGTTTTTAGCCTGGACAAAAACAACAAAGAATGCCGTGGTAACGAAGTGGTCAAGACAAGGGATAATTGTACTTCACCAGCGCTTCTATCTTTGCTCTAGTGTTAAGAAAATGGTGGTCAGGTCAAACAAATAGTACTCGGAGGTCAATGGGTTCGATCCTAGCCCTCGGACATCGTAGGTCTGGAACTTTTCCCACACTTGATTATGATAATGATGAAGGCGGTTATGATGATGTCAACAACAGCAACAATAGTGATATTGGGGGAAATGATATTGATACTATTTATAAGGATAATGGTCATGACATCTATAATCGTAACGAAGATAACGATAACAATAATGATTGTGAAGACCCTTATTCATAAGCCCCGCCCCCTGGTGGGCGTGGAAGACGTAGGACCAATCAGCGACTGTCCCTTCCCTATCGCCGGCCAATGAGATCTACTTGGACAGTAGACGGGGGGCGGGGCTTCTTAGTCAAGTTAATTGAAAAGTAACGTAGTTAGGTGTTCGGCTAGGCGAGACTCGAATGAACGGTCGGTAAGAGAGTGGACGTGGTGAGCATAGAGACCCGAAGCTACGCGGTTCGAATGCCTGTGTTCGCGCATCGAACACGGAGAGATGAAATATGTCTCAGGACTCTTCCTTTGTGATTCTCTTGTTTATTTTTGCCCGTTTACAACTGAGGAAGGGGACGGGGCGCCACGGGTATAAGCACATAAGAATGAAGGAGACTGCAAGAGACCATAAGGCCTACACTAGGCAGCTCCATATCCATCACCACCTGTCATCCCCATGCATAAAATTGTCTAACCGTTTCTTAAAGCAACCGATAGTTTCAGCGCTCACTACATGGTTACTAAGTTTATTCCATTCGTCGACCACCCTATTAGTAAACCAATTCTTGTCTATTTCCTTTTTAAATCTAAATTTGTCCAGTTTATAACCATTACTGCGAGTCCTGGCCTGTTGTTTTAATATGATGACCTTGTTTGCATCACCCTTGTTAAAGCCTTTGATCCACTTGAACACCTCTATTAGATCACCCCACACTGCGTCTTTCCAGAGAGTGTAAGTTAAGGTGCGCCTCTCTTCGTAAGGCAAATTTCTGAGTCCACGAAGGAAATCGTCTGGTGGGAGGTTAGTGTAAGAGGGGGAAGTGCCTTGGGGGGATTCTGTTAGGGGGGAGGGGGGCTGAAACCCTCCCTAACTTGGTTTGATTCTTTGCTGAGAGCCTCTGGGAGCGTCTCGATTCTCTAACTCTTCCTAACCATTTCTGGGGCCTTGTCAAGACCCGCAACCCCACAGTAACTGAGCGTACTCAGATATATGATAAATGATTATAAATAGATAAAATATATAAAATATAGATAAGTAATCATAAATATTACAGGCTAAGATTTGGAGTGGCTGATCTAAACAAGCTCACTCTGAGGTTAGGTGAAGTTGGGTAAGTTTATATTATCCCTATTTAAATGATCGTCATTGTTGGGGTTATTTATATTTATAAATTCATTTCTGGGGTTGTTACTCTTCACATATGTGGGGTAATAGCTTATCCTCACATGGGCATTTTGGGGTTACTGATATTTACAGCATCCCATTTCTGATATATTATCAGTCTGCGTTCCTATCTTCTTCCTCTAGAAAGCCGCCTCTTCCCGTTTTCTCTTTCTTAACGAAACTCTGTGGTTGGATACATAGAGCGTGACTTCGCTATGTCGCCTACGTTTTCTATGAT
>NC_134802.1:34991385-35001385 GCF_046742065.1 Oratosquilla oratoria
CTTGCTCCCTTCCCCCTCTCCTGGCTCCTTCTCTCCCTCTTGCTCCCTCCCTCCCCCTCTCCTCGCTTCCTCCCCCCTCCCTTTTGCTCCCTCCCTCCCCCTCTCCTCGCTTCCTCCCCCCTCCCTCTTGCTCCCTCCCTCCCCCCTCTCCTCGCTCCCTCCCTCCCTCTCCTCGCTTCCTCGCTCCCTATCTCCCTCCGTCCTTCCCTCCCCCCTCTCCTCGCTTCCTCCCCCCTCCCTCTTGCTCCCTCCCTCCCCTTCTCCTCGCTCCCTCCCTACCTCCCTCCCTTTCCTCGCTTCCTCGCTCCCTATCTCCCTCCGTCCCTCCCTCCCCCCTCTCCTCGCTTCCTCCCCCCTCCCTCTTGCTCCCTCCCTCCCCCCTCTCCTCGCTCCCTCCCTCCCTCCCTCTCCTTGCTTCCTCGCTCCCTATCTCCCTCCGTCCTTCCCTCCCCCTCTCCTCGCTTCCTCCCCCTCCTTTTTGCTCCCTCCCTCCCCCTCTCCTCGCTCCCTCTCCTCGCTTCCTCCCCCTCCCTCTTTCTCCCTCCCTCCCCCTCTCCTCGCTTCCCCCCCTCTCCTCGCTTCCCCCCCTCCCTCTTGCTCCCTCCCTCCCTCCTTTCCTTGTGTGCAAGAGTAGCTTGGCCGGTTTTATCATGGTCTGGGAGAGGGTGGGGGGAGAGAGGAGAGGGGTAAAGGGGGGGAGGGGGCTCGTAGGTGTGAGTCGAGACCGTGGGAGGGGCACAGTCCCTGTCTCGGGTTTCTCTGACCCCCTGGCAGAGGTCAGGGGTCAGGGGGGGTCAACGCAACGCTGGGCGACCCGTTCACAATAAAATCATAATAAAATGATGGTTGGGATGGGATGGGAGGGGGCGTGGGAGGCGGGGGTGGGTGGAGAAATGTAGGAGTGGTTGTCTTTACTACATCGCCACCGAGTGAGGGGAGAGAGGGAGGGAGGGGGAGGGAGAGGTGGCTATCCTTTGGTTGACTAAAATCGTCTGGCATCAGCTTGAATAGAACTAGTGATCTCCAGATGGTATAAGCTTCCTGCAGAGGCAGTGCAATGTAGTTCAGTTCGAAGCTTTAAGAATCATTTAGATAAACACCTAAGCAAGATGCTGTAATGATTATCATTTATTTTATATTACTTGTTTTTGTTTTGTTATCATTTGTCTGTTTGATTCTCATTTATTATTAGTTATATGTCAATTCATTATTATTTACTATTTACCTGTTTGTTTATTATTTAACTATACCTATGCATTTGTTTATGTATTCTATTCGTTATTTACATTATTATAGTTTTTATTTATTCGTTTATCATTATTATGATTTTTTCTCCGCATCCGACGTAGATATGGACCAAAAGGTCTCCTGCCGGCATGCTCCGCCTTTGTAATCCTTTGTAATGTAAAGGGAGCAGACAAATTATTCTGTGGCGCCACATCGCTGCGTCGATGTGTGGAGATGTGGCTTCCCATAGGTTTCCATTGTTTAGAAGCAAAGCCGCGCACACGAACGTCTGTGGCGATGTGGCGCCACAGAGTCGCTCGTCTGCTCCGGCCCTACGAGCGATTTTATTCTACGGGATGAAGTGAGGGAAATCTGTTCAAGATAAGGATGAGCTAATGCATGACGAGTGCACCCTTCACATGAACGGCTGAGACGTAACCATGGCAACAGATAAGTAAGTTGAAGAATGAATAGGTAGTGCGCGAATGAATAAATGGATAAATCAAATAGATTAAAAAAGTATAGCTCTAGCCAAAAATTAATGAATAATAAAAGTAACGTATCTTTTGCGAGAACAATTGAGAGGCAACCATACCAGTAAATAAATAGATAGATGAATAAATAAACAGATAAATTAATAAGTAAATATAGATATAGAGGATGAACAAAAAAGGGGTCATCTTGAGTATACAGGCCATCGACAGACAACAGCGGAAGTTGAAGGCTGACTTTTTTTATGATGAAAAAAAAAAAAATGGATGTTATTGATATTGTTATTGTTTGAATGACTATCACTAGCTCCTAGCATTGTTATTATTGCTTTTATCTAGAATAATGGGTATTCTATTCCATTCTTCTTCGTCCTCCTCCTCCTCCTCTTTGTGTTCGTCATCCTCCCCCTCAACCTCCTCAACTTCTTCCTCCTCTTCCTTCATCCATCTACTCCTTCACCTCCTTCTGCCCCTCTTCCTTCTTCCCCTTCCTCCTTCTTCCTCCTCTTTCTCCTTCCTCCCTCTTCCTCCCCTCTTCCTTCTTCCCCTTCCTCCTTCTTCCTCCTCTTTCTCTTTCCTCCTCCTTTATTCTTCCTCCTCCCTCTTCCTCCTTCTCCTCCCATCCCCCATTCTTCCCCCTCTCCCTTCCCTATTCCAGCTTCCTTCCTCCTCCTCCTCTTCCTCTTCCTTCATCTCCTCCTTTCGTTCACCCCTCCTAAATTGTATATTCGAGAATATCTTATTTCCCTGAACCAAAAAATACAGGTTCGATCCCTCAAGGACCATCATTGAGTCCCACTTAATTTGGCTATCCGAACATTATGGGCAAAGGTGGCAAAAATAAACGTTTGTTGGCGTCCTGCGCGGGGCCGAGGCAAAGAAGGCCCCCATCAACCCTTCTTCTTCCTCCTCCTCCTCCTCCTCCTCCTCCTCCTCCACCTCCTCCTCCTCCTCCTCCTCCTCCATAATCTCCTCCTCTTCCTCCTTCTCTTCCTCCTCCATCATCTCCTCCTCTTCCTCCTCTTGCATCATCTCCTCTTCTTCCTCCTCCTCCTCCTCCATCAAGTCCTCCTCCTCCTCCTCCTCCTCCTCCTCCTCCATCCACCTCCTCCTCCACCTCCTCCTCCTCCTCCTCCTCCTCCATAATCTCCTCCTCTTCCTCCTTCTCTTCCTCCTCCATCATCTCCTCCTCTTCCTCCTCTTCCTCCTCCTTCATCTCCTCCTCTTCCTCCTCCTCCTCCATCAAGTCCTCCTTCTCCTCCTTCTCCTCCTCCTTCCCCTCCCCCTCCTCCTCCTCCTCCTCCATCACCTCCTCCTCGTCCCCCTCCTCCTCCTCCTCCATCACCTCCTCCACCGCCGTGGAAGACAAAACCTTGAGAGATATTTCTCCAACTTTTGACGGTGTCACCCAAGTTTTGATTGGATACTGATAAGTTGTGAATGTACACGAGACCTTGCGCGCGCGCACACACACACACACACACACACACACACACACACACACACACACACACACACACACACACACACACACACACACACACACACACACACACACACACACACACACACACACGCACACCACTGATATTGCCTCGACCTCTTCCCCTCTCAGTTGCAGCATACGCATCATTCTGTGGACACCGTCACCTAGTACCCCCTGCACATTATGTACTCAAGTCAAACTAGTCTTAAATTAGCACAAAATGCATATTGTCAGCGCATCTCTGTATCACTGTTAGCTCAATAAACCGATTATCATTATTATTATTTTATAAAGGGGAGACAAGGAAGACCCAACAAACTATAGACCGGTCTCTCTTACATGCACATTAGCTAAAATATGTGAAAAAAATTATCAAAAGTAGATAGATTAAACATCTGGAAGAAAATAATATACTTAATCCAAAACAATTTGGATTTAGACACAGAAGATCCAACAAACTATAGACCAGTCTCTCTTACAAGCACAATAGCTAAAATATGTGAAAATATTATGAAAAATAGATGGATTAAACATCTGGAAGGAAATAATATACTTAATCCAAAACAATTTGGCTTTAGACACAGAAGATCATGTACCACTAATTGGAATTGTTTTTACTCGAGGCTAATAGAAATATTGTAAGAAAGGAATGGATGGTCTGGTTGTGTTTTCCTAGATCTACAAAAGGCATATGATAAAGTACCACACTAAAAGATACCAAGAAAACTCGAAATAATAGGTGTACAAGGAAATTTATTGAAATGGATGGAATATTTCTTAAATGGGAGAAAAATGAGGGTCGTACTTAGAGACAAAAACTCAACCTGGGAAGAAATGATAAGTGGAGTCCCACAAGGTTCTGTATTAGCGCCGATAATGTTTGCCATATATTTAAATGACATGGATGAAGGTGTAGAATGTTATATGACTTTCTTTGCAGATGACGCAAAACTACTAAAGAAAGTAAGTACAGAAAAAGACTGAATCACTGCAGAGAGACCTGGACAAAGTCTGGGAATGGAGCCAAAAGTTGGAAGTGAACTTGAACATCAAGAAATGTAGTATAATGGAGATTGGAAAAAAGTAAAAATAGAATATCAGGGCAATATAAAATTGGTACAAAGGAAGTAAGAAAAGTTAGCTCGGAAAAGGACCTAGGAGTAATTATTAATAAAGACATGTCACCAGACAAGAATATTAACAAAATAGTCGGAGAAACCTAAAATTTACTAGGACCAATAAAGGTGGCCTTTAACTACTTGGATGAGGTAATGGTAAAGAAAATATTAGTCACACTGATAAGATACGCTGCGACACTATGGACACCCAGCACAAAAAAGAATAAAAAGAAATTAGAAAGAATCCTAAGAGCAACGACAAAGATGGCACCAACACTTTCAAAATTGACATACGAGCAAAGATTAGCCAAACTGGAACTACCAACCCTAGAACAAAGAAGAGAAAGAGGAGATCTACTGGCCATTTATAGAATCATGAAAGGGATGGAAGTCCTTGACAAAGAAGACTTATTAAAGTGGGATAAAAGAAAAACAAGAGGGCATGAAAAGGAACTCAAAAAGGATAGTTATAGAAGAGATCTGAAAAAGAATAGTTTCCCACACAGAGTGGTAGATGTCTGGAACAAATTGGACGAGGCAACAGTGTATGGAAAAAATATACAAGAATTTAAGAACAAACTAGATGCTGAAAGATACAAAGACGGGTCACTACGAGCATAGCTCCCTTCCCGTATAATACAACTAGGTAAATAGGTAAATACACGCACACATACACACGCACATACGCATACACATACGCACACACGTGTACACATACATATACGCACACGCGCGCACACGCGCGCACGCACACACATACACGCGTACACACACACGCACACATACACGCGCGCTCGCACACACACACACGCACGCACGCACGCTGTAAAGATGCAGCTTTCTGAATGTATGTTTTTATTTGTGGAATTAGAAGAAACAGTACAGCCGTGCAATATATACGGGTTTAAAACCAAGTTTGGTAAACGGAGGCACAGAGATGGGACCTCATGAGCATAGGCCCAATCCTGTAGATCACAGTTAGGTCAACAAAGCCACACACCCCTGAGAAACACATACACAAACGCACGCACGCACGAACACAGGCATTTGCTGTTCTGTAACAGCCTAAGTAGACGAAGAACTAGAATTGTCATCTTCCTAGGTTGCTACATAGAACACCTAGTATACACTGTACCACATGTTATCCTCTTATATTTATTACCAGCTTCTATGCCTTCATTTTCAATATTTACTCTTATGTGGTATTAACTTGTGATCTGTCGCTAAGTAAGAATATATACTCTCTACATAAAAGTGACCTTTCAGTGTAACTGATTGGTCATGACTTGTGGTCACTTTTCTAAGATTCACTTTGGCTGGTGTCCAAATTGTCCCTTCCAGCTCTGTTGGACAGATCTTCCAGTCACTCCGGCTGTTGTCCAAAATGTCCTAGGACGTCTACTGGACAGGTCTTCTTGTCACTCCGGCTGGTGTCCAAAATGACCCTGCCAGGACGTCTACTGGAAAGGTCTTTTTGTCACTCCGGCTGGTGTCCAAAATGTCCCTCCCAGGACGTCTGCTGGACAGGTCTTCTAGTCACTCCGGCTGGTGTCCAAAATGTCCTAGCACGTCCGCTGGACAGATCTTTTAGTTCCTTAATTGTCTTCCCGTCTCCAAAATGACCCTGGACACCTTTGTGGACAAATCGCCTTCAGATCCCTTCCTTGGGTTGTCAAGTCCTAAATTGGTTTGTTGCTTCCCTCGAGGTAATCTTTCTTGTATCTCTTCACATGGCTTACATAGTCATACCGTCATAGTGTCATATATTCATAACGTACACAATCATTCACTCACTCATATCCTATCGCTCCAGTGACTGAGCCAGGTGAAGGTAGAAATGTAAAGTTTGGTTCATAAAAACACAAGAACGGAGGAGACTGCAAGAGACCATAAGGCCCACACTAGGGAGTTCCATGTCCACTACCACCTGTCATCCACAACCCATACAGTTATCTAACATTATCAGGAGTTTGAAGGGGATGGTAGTTGTCCCTATCCTGGTTAGCACGAGAACAATAAGGATACTGCGTGCTTCTGGTCCGTAGGAGTGTCACTAAAGTCCTTATGAAATTAATACTTCATACGGGTGATGAGAGAGAGGAGTTATTGATCAATCATATGGCGTTATCTCTCTCTCTCTCCCTCTCTCTCCCTCTTCCCCACTCTCCCCACTCTCTCTCCCCCCACTCTCTCTCCCCCATTCTCTCTCCCTTTCCCTCTCTCCCTCCCTCTCTCTCCCTTTCTCTCTCCCTCTCTCCCTTTCTCTCTCTCTCTCTCTCTCTCTCTCTCTCTCTCTCTCTCTCTCTCTCTCTCTCCCTACATCTCCTCCTCTCCCTCTCTTTCTCTCCCTCTCTCTCTCTCTCTCTCTCTCTCTCTCTCTCTCTCTCTCTCTCTCTCTCTCTCTCTCTCTCTCTCTCTCTCTCTCTCTCTCTCTCTCTCTCTCTCTCTCTCTCTCTCTCTCTCTCTCCCTACATCTCTCCTTTTCTCTCTCTCCTTCTCTCTCTCTCTCTCTCTCTCTCTCTCTCTCTCTCTCTCTCTCTCTCTCTCTCTCTCTCTCTCTCTCTCTCTCTCTCTCTCTCTCTCTCTCTCTCCAACCCTTTCTCCTTTAGTCGATCTGATATATTACCTTGAATGGCGCGAGATTGTCCATAACGATAGAAGCGATGGAAAACTATAACCCATACCAACAACAACGACAACGTCGCCTTGAACTCTGTATCAAGTGAATGCGGTGTACCCGCACAATGATGAAGTCGTCAACGTCCCTCTCAGGTTGCATTAGGTCTATTTTTTTTTTCTTTTTTTTGAGAACCATTTTAGATGACAGCTGATCCGTTCTATTAACTCCTTCAATATGGGGTCGTATTTTTTATTTTATTGATATTTTTCTATTTTATTTATTTATATATATTTATTTTTTATATTTTTATTGCATTATTATTTTTTTTTAGATCAAAGCAAGACGATGCTAGTCATCCCACGAGAGCTAAACTCGGACCTCTAATTTTTTTCCATCTCAACTCCGCTCCTCAGCTGAATAGATTCGTCTGGCGTTGGACAGAATAATAGAAAAAATCTATCAAGTCCACCTCGGTCTTGAGGTGGTCCGTGGGCTGTCGATGACTCCTGGTCTCTTTAACATAAGAACATAAGAATGAAGGAGACCGCAAGAGACGATAAGGCCTACACTAGGCAGTTCCATGTCCATTACCACATTTGAGCTCAATAGGGTTACAGGACCAAGACCTCCATTTGTTAGTTGGCGTGCCTCATATATACTTAGGGGATAGACCGGTGGTCCAGCATTGGATGTTCAGGTCATATATATATATATATATATATATATATATATATATATATATATATATATATATATATATATATATATATATACACATACATATACCAAAGGCTTTTTTCCCCTTACACGGGAGGTAGCCAAAAGACAAAGGCATAGAAACCACTCCCCACTACCCTCTTCCTTCCCTCTTATCTTGGCACCTCCTGGATGACTGGTCATCCCTGTATCTTTTCCATTGCCCTGGGTCAGAAGCAGTGTCGCAAGACACAGCACACCCACAGCAAGGCCGCTTTATTAACTCGCCGACCCCCCTCTCCATCCCCTCATGCAGGAAAGGAGAAGACGGGGAGAAATCCCTTCGGGCTGCGTTAGTTTATTTCTCATACGTACTCCCTCAGCCCCCATCCCCCTTCATGCATCACAGCATCATCCATACACAACCATTCTCCATTCACCCCTATCTTCTGTCCTCTCTTGTCCTTCCTCAACAGACATTCCCTTCTTTCCCAAAGCCCCTTTTACCCAATCCATCCATCTCATCCTAGGTCGACCCCTTATGTTCACTCCTTCCACCTCAGCCTTCCACACCTATTTTACTAACTTTTCTTCATTCATTCATTCCATGTGTCCAAACTATCTTAACACTCTTTCGTCAACCCTATCTTCCAACTCCCTTTCCACCCCTGTTCTCCTCCTCACCTCCTCTTTTCTCACCCTAGCCTAGTAACCCCTATCATACTTCTCAGACATTTCATCTCAAACACATTCAAACTCCTTCTCTCTTCCTCTCTTATGTTCCATGTTTCTGCCCCATACAGTGCTGTCGGCACAATCACTCCTTCATACAATCTCCTCTTAGCATCCATTCCCAAATGTCTATTTCTCAATACACTTTTTAGTCCCCCAAGGCATTGACTCGCTTCTCGCAATCTATATTCTACCTCCACCCCCACTCCTCTCTTTCCTGTCACATTCGCATCCAAGTATCTAAAACTATCCACTTCCTCCAGTCTCTCTCCCTTAATACTCACTTCCAGTCTGCTGCCACTCTCTCCCCTTGTACATCTCATCACCTTACTTTTGCTCATATTTATCTTCAATTTCCTTCTTTTGCACATCTTCCCAAACTCTGTCACTAACTTCCTCAATCCCTCCTCTGATCCTGCTACAAGTGCAGTGTCGTCAGCAAACAACAACTGGCTTATCTCCTACTTTTCTCCATTTTCTTTAACCTCTCTAATCCCTGGCCCACTACCCTTGCATTCACCTCTCGCACCACCCCATCCATGTATAAATTGAACAGCCAGGGCGACATAACACATCCCTGACGAAGTCCCACCTTTACCTCAAACCACGATCTCCATTTCTAATCCTAACACAAGCTCTACTACTCTCGTAAAAACTCTTGACTGCTCTTAACAGCTTTCCTCCTATCCCATATATCTGCAAAACCTCCCACAGTGCCTTCCTGTCTACCCTGTCATAAGCCTTTTCCAGATCCATGAAAGCCCAAAATACATCCTTACCTTTTCCTATAGCTTTCTCACATATCTGTCTTACCACAAAAATCTGATCTACGCAACCCCTACCTGTCCTAAACCCACACTGTTCCTCACCAATTACTCCCTCTGTTCCTCTCCTAATTTGGTCAATGAAGACCCTCCCATAAGCCTCCCCAACTACACTTAACAAGCTGACCCCACTGAAACTACTACACTCATACTTGTCCCCCTTTCCCTTGTAAAGTGGAACTATACAGGCACTCCTCCAGTCCTCCGGCACTCTACCCTCTCTTAAAAAAAACATTAAATAACCTCACCAGCCAGTCAACCATCACTGCACCTCTTTTTTCAGACTTTCTGCATGACATCTATCCAACCCAGGTGCCTTACCTGCTCTCATCATCTTAACAGGTGCTTTCACCTCATCTTTCCTTATTTCTCCTCCATTTTCCTTACTCATCACGGTCATTTTCTTAGCACTTCCCACTGCAACTACCTTTCCCTCCCTATCCTCCTTCACATTTAGCAACTCCCTAAAATACTCTGCCCACCTTCCTCTCACTACCTTCTCTTCCATTATCATCTCTCTATCTGTACCTTTTACCGTTTCTTCTCTACTTGATTTGCCTCCTCTTCCTCTCTTAATTTCTTTCCAAAGCATTTTTTTATTACTTTCAAAATTTTGTCATCTCTTACCCCATTTCACATCTGCTCTCCTCTTTACCTCCTTTATCTTATGCTTTACTTCTCTTTACTTTGTACTTCTCATATGATTCTCTCGTCCTAATTTGTAACCAATCTATAGAAGCCTGCTTTCTCTCTTCTACACCCTTCTTCATTTCCTCATCCCACCACTCACTACCCTTCCTTCTATT
>NC_134802.1:35006385-35011385 GCF_046742065.1 Oratosquilla oratoria
ATGGCGCCCATCTTTTGCTTCTAGCAGATTCGCACGCCCCTCCCCCCCACCTTTCTTATTCATATGAAATTTTATGCTGTGGTATGATTTAACGTCACAAACTCCCCCTATTGGAAGGCTAGGACGGTGACCCTCACATTGTAGTGTGGCATTTAATGAACCATGCCCTTGCTTCAACTTCGCCGGTGGCAGGGTTCGAATCGCCATCCCCTCGACCTTCGCAGCAAGTAACGACGCCCAAACCCGCTCAGCCAGCAAACTTCCTTTATTATATATTATACAGAAAACGGGTCGGGGTGGCTGATGGAATTATACTTTGTGCGTATGTAGCGGCAGATACTTGTTCTTGGGATAATTTGATTTTTGTTATTATTAAACAATGATTTATGAGCAAATGACTTCACGCCCCCCCCCTCCCCGTGTACCCTCCTTACGTCTCTCTAAAGGGCCATTTATACGGTCAAACAGTTTGACAAACCCGGTTTGTCAGGCAAGTGTTTGAAGTGATGTTTGACCGTGTGAATGGGGTATTTGGTCGTCAAAGACGTTTGTCGAACGTGTTTGACAACCAAATACCCTATTCACACGGTCAAACATCACTTCAAACACTTGTTTGACAAACCGGGTTTGTCAAACCGTTTGACCGTCTAAATGCCCCTTAAGGGTGGGGGGGTCGCGCCTCCTAGATTGGGAACCGCTGTACTAGAACCTTTATTCTAGTTAACGTTAGGCGATTTTGATCAGGTGAAGGGGAGCGTAGAAGGAGGAAGTGGTCACGGGAAGGACTATGGTCATTTATGGAACCCGACGAAATATAAAGAAAATTGTGACTGCATATATGCAATAGCAGTACACAATTACGCTTTTGCATTCGTAAGAAGGAATGAAATCTGTCGGTAAAAAAAACTGAAAGAAAAGGAAAGTAATAAGATAAAGTGACGAGAATGAAACGATATAAAAATGATATAAAAACAAATAATAATAAAAAATAGATAAAGATAGAGAGTAAATAGTAACAATAAGATGATTAAGTAAATATTAAAGATTGTCAGGCTTGCCAACTGAACAGGTCACCTCGTTGCACAAGGAAAAACGATCGCGCGTCTGGCGAAGCAGGATGACAGTTGGCAGCCCTGATTGAAATACTGATTGTAAGGCTTCATTAAATTCAGGTTTGCTAAGAGCTGGATACAGTCGTATCAAGAGTTTCATACAGTTTCATTAAATCTACAGCTTGTTCCAAAAGTTAGTGTACATTATCGTGGTCTCCTTGTCTGGTAATAAACGAGTAGATCGCAACATCATCTATTATAATAGATGACGTTGCAATCTATATTGTTTCATAGAAATAAACATAGATTACTATCATATCGAAATATTGTATAGATAAATCTGGTGGAGTAATCAGAAGCAGGCTGGCCTCATATTCGCTTAGTTGTGGGTTCGAATCCCGCACTCTTCTCCGATTCCCAGCAAAGACTATTACCTACCCCAACGGTCCAAGCCCATAGGTCAAAGGTGACGGCTTCGGCCGCTGCTACGCGCCTCCTGGCGTAAGCACCTCGCCGCCTCTAGGGGTAGCTAAATATTTCAGACGAACTTTAGAACCCAAGTGTAGCGATAACGACTAACGAAACTGCTACACACCCAGTAACAGTATGGAGAATCCTGAAGGTCCTTGTGTTGTTCAATCTCTCGTTTAACATTCAGATTCGTAACTGTAATTATGATTGGTTGATCTAAGTTAGGTAAAACCTGTAGCGAGCGACGGCATTGCGCGGCAGGATTTGTTAGTCATCCTTTCACTTGTAGCAATATATATACATACATATAACAAAGGCTTTTTCCCCCTTACACGGGGGGTAGCCAAAAAGAAAAAGGCATAGAAATCACTCCCACCCATTTCATTTCCCATATATTCCACTCCCCTCCACCCTCCTCCCTCCCTCCTATCTTGGCACCTCCTGGATGACGAGTCATCCCTGCATCCTGTCCACTGCCCTGGGGTCAGAAGCAGTGTCGCAAGACACAGCACATCCACAGCAAGGCCGCTTCATAAATTCGGCGACCCCCCCCTCTCCGTCCCTTCATGTAGAAAGGGAGAAAGCGGGGAGAAATCCCTTCGGGCTGCGTAATTTTTTTTTCATACATACTTCCTCACCCCCCATCCCCCACCCATTCCCCCTCATGCATCACAGCCTCATCTATACACAACCCTTCTCCATTCACCCCTATCTTCTGTCCTCTCCCGTCCTTCCTCTACAGACATTCCTCTCTTTTGTAAAGCCCCTTTCACCCCATCCATCCATCTCATCCTAGGACGCCCCCTCATATTCCCTTTCACCAATAGTCATGCATATTCTTTTTGTAAATAATCCATAGTAATGACACAAGCAATGTTATCTATTATCAAATACTTTTGCCAAAATTATTGTATACATTAATGTTGCTACCGGTTTCTCTAGCCGATTTCTGTGCATAGCTACAAATCAACATCAGTGTTTCTCTGTATGCCGCGAGACAGATAGTGCCCAGCTGTGCCACAAAATCACTATGACTTTTGCCTCAGCCAGAGCGTCTTTTCAATGTTTATTTGATAAATAGCGATTTTATTCGCTAGATCTAGAGGTTTCGGTGAAGAGGTGGAGGTAGGTGGGTGGGGGATACCACAGAAAGAGTGACACCAATTACAAAGGATTACAAAGGCGGAGCATGCCGACAGGAGACCTTTTGATCCATATCTAGGTCGGATGCGAAAAAAAATCATATTAATAATAAAACAAATAAAAACTATAATAATGTAAATAACAAATAAAATACATAAATAAATGCATAGGTATAGTTAAATAATAAACAAACAGGTAAATAGTAAATAATAATAAATTGACATATAACTAATAACAAATGAAAATCAGAAAGACAAATGATAACAAAACAAAAACAAATAATATAAGATAAATTATAATCATTACAGCATCTTACTGATCCAACAACAAAAAACTCTCACGCCTTCACTAGATGAATAACATGGGTGTTTAGTTTATATATAAAACAATAACTATCAGAAATATCCACGGTCTGTCGAGACTTTCAAAACGTGCTTTTCTACATTCGCTGTTTGTCTATTCTACTTAAAATATAATGTGAATTATATTATTTATAGACCCATGCATATACGACATCCATCAACGCCAAAAAATTATAGAAGGATTACAAAGGATTACAAAGGCAAAGCATGCCGACAGGAGACCTTTTGATCCATATCTAGGTCGGATGCAAAAAAAAAAAAAAAAATCATATTAATTATATATTATATCTATAACAATGTAAATAACAATTAAAATACATAAATAAATGCATTGGTATAGTTGAATAACAAACAAACAGGTAAATAGTAAATTATAATAAATTGACATATAACTAATAATAAATGAAAATCAGACAGACAAATTATAACAAAACAAAAACAAATAATATAACATAAATTATAATAATTACAGCATCTTACTTAGGTATTTATCTAAATGATTCTTAAAGCTTCGAACTGAACTACATTGCACTACCTGTGCAGGAAGTTTATTCCATTCATTAACTACACGGTTGGCAAAGTTGTTTCTACCTACTTCCAAATTGAATCTATTTCCGGACAGTTTGAGACCATTGTTTCTTGTCTGATTCTCATTCAATGTGAAAATTTGGTCACTTTTGATGTTGTCAATTCCCTTTAAAATCTTAAAGACCTGTATCAAGTCACCTCTGAGTCTACGCTTTTTTAGGGAAAACAGATTGATGTGCTTAAGTCGATTTTCGTATGATTTATTTTTGATATTTGGAATCAGTTTTGTGGCTCGCCGTTGTACTTTTTCCAGTCTGTCAATGTCTTTAATGAGATTCGGTGACCATACGGAAACAGCATATTCCAAATGTGGACGAACTAACGATTTATATAGCTTGTTAATGAGTGATGGACTTTTGAAATCAAAAGATCGCGCAATCAATCCCAGAATCTTATTTGCTTTCTCAGAGGCTGAAATACACTGCTTGGATGATTTGAGGTCGTTACTGATAATTACGCCGAGATCTTTTTCACTATCCACTTTTGTTAACGAATTTCCAAATAACTTGTAATCGTACTTGCTGTTATTTTTACCTATGTGCATTACCTTGCATTTACTTGTGTTAAATTTCATTAGCCACTTTTCAGACCATTGCTGTAATTTATCTAAATCTTCTTGAATATCTAATTGGTTTGAGTGATCATTTGCCACTCCGCACAGTTTTGTATCATCAGCAAATTTGGAAACAGTAGATTTTAGTCCATGGTCTATATCATTTATATATACTATGAATAGAAGTGGCCCAAGAACGGAACCCTGAGGAACTCCACTTGCAACACTTTTCCATCCAGAAGTTTTTCCATTTAAAACAACTCTCTGTTTTCGACCTTTCAACCAATTACTAGTCCAACCTAATAGGCTACCACTTATTCCATGCAAAGCTAATTTAGTAAGAAGTCTTTCGTGTGGGACGGTATCAAAAGCTTTTGCAAAGTCTAGATATATTAAATCTATATTGTTTCTTTTGTCATAATTCGAGACAACTGTGTTGTAGAATTCGAGTAAGTTTGTCACGCAAGAACGTTTCCGTCTGAAACCATGTTGGCTATCATTTATCAAACGGTTACTTTCTAAATGATATTCGATAGCATCTCTGATGATAGTTTCCATTATTTTTCCTACGATCGAAGTCAAACTAATAGGCCTATAGTTATTTGGTTTCTTTTTGTCACCTTTTTTGAATATGGGAGTAACGTTAGCTAGCTTCCATTCTCTTGGGACATCTCCGGATATGATGGATTTCTTGAAAATAATTTCTAATGGAACAACAATCTCATTTTTCATTTCCTTTAAGATTCTTGGATGCCAACCGTCAGGCCCTGGTGTTTTATTAACTTTGAGTTTGTCTATACACCTTTTAATTGTTTCTTTTGTTATATTTAC
>NC_134802.1:35016385-35021385 GCF_046742065.1 Oratosquilla oratoria
GAGTGAGAAGAAGAGGAGGATGTGATGGAGGGTAGTGGGAGAAGGGGGGGGGAGTTGAACAACGAAATAGAAGGATGGGTGGAATAGGATTGAGGAGGAGACGGAACAGGAATGGAAGAGTTGAGGGAATTAAATGGAAGGGGAGAGAATAAAGTAGATGGAGAAGGAAGGGAAGAGAAGAAGGGTAAATCTGATTAGAAAGTAGAAAGAATAGATTTTTGGGGAATGGATGAGAAAGGGTTGATAGGAAGGGAGGGAGAGGGGGATGAGGAGAGGTGGGAGGAAAGAGGGAAGGTATGAAGGGAAAGGGAATGGGGATAAAGATGGGAAAGGGAAGGGAAAGGAAAAGGGAGAGGATGGGAAATAGGGTAGAAGGGAAGGGAGAGAGAGAGAGAGAGAGAAGGGAAAGGGAAGGAAAAGGGAGAGGGGAAATAGGGGAGAAGGGAAGGGAGAGAGAGAGAAGGGAAAGGAAAAGGGAGAGGATGGAAAATAGAGGAGAAGGGAAGGGAAAGGGAGAGAGAGAGAGAGAGAGAGAAGGGAAGTTAAAGGAACAAGTAGAGGAAGGAAGAGAGAGGAGATGAGGAGGTAAAGGAAGAAAGAGAGAGAGAGAGAGAAGGGAAGGTAAAGAAACAAGTAGAGGAAGGAAGAGAGAGGAAATGGAGATGGAAGGGAGCAAGTAGAGGAAGGAAGAGAGAGAAAGAGAGAGAAGGGAAGGGAAAAAAGAAGGAGAGGAAGGAAGAGAGAGGAGATGAGGAGGTAAAGAAAGAGAGAGAGAGAAAGGAAGAAAGAGAGAAGGGAAGGTAAAGGAACAAGTAGGGGAAGGAAGAGAGAGGAGATGAGAATGTAAAGAAAGAGAGAAAGGAAGAGAGAGGAGATGGGGATGGAAGGGAACAAGTAGAGGAAAGAAGAGAGAGAGAGAGAGAAGGGATGGAAGAGAGAGGAGAAGGGAAGGGAAAAGAAGGAGAGGAAGGAAGAGAGAGAAGAGAGGGAGGGAAGGGAAGAAGGAGAGGAAGGAAAAGAAAGGGGAAAGGAAGGAATGGAACAGGTAGGAAGGAAGAAAGAGGTCATGGGAAGGTAAAGGAAGAAACAGAGGAAGGAAGAGAGAGAGAGAGGGAGAGAAGGAAAGGAAGAGAGAGGAGAGGGGAAAAGAAGGAGAGGAAGGAAGAGAGGAGGAAGAAGCAGAGGAAGAAAGAGAGACAGTAAAGAATGAGTCAGGGTAGGAATGAGAGAAGAAATAAAAGTCTGAAAAGAGGTATGGAGGGATGGTAGAAAGAGGGAGAGAGAGAGAGAGAAGGAGAGAGAGAAAGAGAGAAAGAGAAAGAGAGAAAAGTCAAAACCAAAGGAGGCAGAGTAGGAGTGAACAAGAAGAGGAAGGAAAAAGAGGGAAGAGGAGAGGGAGAGGAGACGGGAGATAGAGAAGAGGAGGAGAGGAGTGGGAAGAGAGAGAGAGAGAGAGAGAGAGAGAGAGAGAGAAATCAAAACCAAAGGAGGCAGAGTTGGAGTGAACAAGAAGAGGAAGGAAAAAGAGGGAAGAGGAGACGGGAGATAGAGAAGAGGAGGAGAGGAGAGGAGTGGGAAGGAGAGAGGCAGGAAGGTAAAGGCTATATTGAATAAGGCCCGTTTTATGTGGCAGATCCCTTTTTATTATTATTGGGTAGACACGGACCAAGGTTGAGGCTGAGGGTAATAGACCTTATGGCTTTTGCTGCCGACACGCGCGGACTCCGGGTTCGAACCGCCTCCCCTTGCAGGCCACTGTGGGCGGTAAGGCTCGTTTCACATATATCGACTTTTCGCCGTGCACGACACGACGTCGTGCTCTCAGATAGCTGTCTATGGACGGTTTTTTCCACGTCACGACCACGTGTGAAAGCGTCCATAGACACCCATGGTTAATGGAGAGTACGACGTCGTGTCGTGGACGGCTTACGGCGAAAAGTCGATGCGTGGGAAACGGGCCGTAGTGTCGTATTGAACACTGATGAAGAGCATAGTTGAACACTGAACACCTCATGAACGCGTGGGCTCGCCCTCAGGTGAATAAAATCAAGTGGCGTCGACCAGACTCCGTCAGGAGAATGCGCCATTGGGCAGTGACGAGGGGTCACTGCTGAGCTGAGTGGAATCGTCTGGCGGTAACCGGATCGAAAACACAAAAGTTGGGTCCGTCGCAAGGGTGTTTGTCACTTCAATTGAATAGCTGTGTGATAACCAGAATGAAGAAGTAAAACTGACGTCATTCACGATTGAGTGAAAAAGATCACCCTTATTTGACACGTGATACGCCAGGACTCCATGTATATATATACATATATATCTATATTTATATTTCAATATCTATGTATATATATATATACATATATATATATATATATATATATATATATATATATATATTTGTGTGTGTGTGTGTGTGTGTGTGAGTGTGTGTGTGTGTGTGTGATTCACCATGATCTTTGGATCACTTGATGGACTCGTGATCGAAAGCTATTTCCCTCCTGAAAGAGAGCTCATAGCTCATATATGACTGATCTATGGGTAATGTGTGACCTTACACGCAAACACCCAATTCCCAGCCCACGAGAGTTGGAGTAACAATCCGCAGCACAGGGATACTGAAATTATTCAGCCCTGGGCGAGATTCTAACCCGAACCTCCGTAGTGGGATCCGGGAACTCTACCAACTGCATCACGAGTTGTGTTTGTGTGTGTTGTGTGTGTGTGTGTGTGTGTGTGTGTGTGTAAATATATATATATGTATATATATATACATATATATATATATATATATATATCATTGTTAAGTATCTACTACATTTACTACATTTGTATTGACAGTGGAATCTTTGTGATTACCATTATTGTTTTTTTCAGTCTCTATTATTGTACAAAAAATTGCTTTGTTCATACAATAACAAATAAAATGAATTTGCAAAAAACCTAATGTGGGTCAGGTTTGGGTGTCCGCTGTACAGAACGCGCACGCACACACACACGCACACACACACACACACACACACACACACACACACACACACACACACACACACACACACACACACACACACACACACACACACACACACAGACTCACACACACACTCACTCCCCGGCGACACACTTTACAAATTTTGTTCTGGCTGCCGTCGGGAGATTTTATTCGGTTGAGGATCGTCCTTTGGGAGAGAGCCGGGGGGGGGAAGCCCCGGTTGAATAGAACCGTCTGTTGCTCGCCAGAAGAAAGACTGAAACGTGCGTCGCCACGTCGAAAGGGTTTAGCTTTTATGGGACTGGGATGGGATGGTCAGAGGGAAGGCCAGGGCAGGAGGAGGAGGAAGAAGGGGAAAATAAGGATGAGAAGGGGGAGGAAGAGAGGAGGAAGAGGAAGAGGAAGGGGAAAATAAGGTTGAGGAGTGGGGAGGAAGAGAGGAAGAGGAGGAGTAAAGGGAAAATAAGGATGAGGAGGTGGGAGGAAGGCAGGAAGAGGAGAAGGAAGGGGAGGAGAAAGAATACGAGGAGGAGGAATGGGAGAATAAGGAGGGGGGGAGGAAGAGGAGGAGGAAGAAGAAGCGGAGGAAGAGGAGGAGGAGGTTTGAAGGACGATGAAATATATTGAGGAGGTCATGGTAGGAGGAGGATGAAGTAGAAGAAAAAGAGGAGGATGGGGAGGAAGAGGAGGAGGGGAGGAAGAGGTTGAGGAGAAGGGGAGGGAGAGTAGGAGGAGGAGGGGAGGAGGAGGAGGAAGAAGAAGAAGCGAAGGAAGAGGAGGAGGAGGAAGAAGAAACGAAGGAAGAGGAGGAGGAGGAGGAAGGACGATTAAATATATTGATGAGGTCATGGTAGGAGGAGGAAGAAGTAGAAGAAAAAGAGGAAGATGGGGAGGAGGAGGAGGAGAAGGACAAGGGGAGGAGGAGGAGGAGGAGGGCGGAAGAAGAAGAAAGGAGTGACTCAGGTCCTGGGGCTTGGGGGGGGGGGGCGATCGTGATGGGAATAGCGATCGAGGGATTCCGAAGCTCCTCCTTCTTCGTTCCCGTCAGGAGGCGGCGGCGGCGGCGGCGGTCGGCGGCGGCGGTCGGCGGTCGGCGGCGGGGCAGCAGGAGGGGCGGCGGCGCCAATTAATTAATGTTTCACACCTCGATCCTCCTCCTGTCCCGTCCCTTCCCGTCCGTCCCTTCCCGTCCGTCCCTTCCCGTCCCCTTCCTTCGTCTGCGTCCCCCGTCCGCCTCCCTGTCCGTCTTCGTTTGTTACTCGTTTCATTACGTCGCTCTTCTTCCTCCTTACATCTTTCTTTTCTTTCTTTTCTTTCTTTTTTCTTTTCTTTTTTTTCTTTCTTCTTTTCTTTCTTCTTTTCTTTTTCTTTCTTTTCTTATAGTTTTTCTGTCTTTTCTTGATTTTCTTTTCTTTTTCTTTTTCTTTCTTTTCTTTCTTTTCTTATATTTTTCTGTCTTTTCTTTCTTGATTTTCTTTTCTTTCTTTTCATATAGTTTTTGTCTTTTCTTTCTTGATTTTCTTTTCTTTCTTTTTATTCTTCCTCTTCCCTTCTTCTTGTTTCTCCTATTCTTTCTTTCTCTTGTGTCTCCTTTTCTCTCCTTCCAGTTCTCTGTCTCTCACTCTCTCTCTCTCTCTCTCTCTCTCTCTCTCTCTCTCTCTCTCTCTCTCTCTCTCTCTCTCTCTCTCTCTCTCTCTCTCTATTTATCTATCTCTCCCATTGCCCCCTCTATTTTATTACACACTCCCATATTCGTATATATAACAAACGAACGCACACACGCATACATACACACACATTCACACAAACACACACACACATACACACACACACACATACACACACAAACAAATACACGAACACGCATTCACACATACACAAACATACACACAAACATAAACATATACACGAACACACATGCACACACACACACACATTCACACAAACACACACACACATACACACACACACACATACACACACATACAAACACACACACATACACGCGCGC
>NC_134802.1:35023885-35033885 GCF_046742065.1 Oratosquilla oratoria
CCGCAGAGGTAATAAATTCATTTGAATAAAATCGTCTGACAGCAGCCAGGATACGATGTACTTTCTAGATTTTGTTCTAGTTAATGGAGAACTCCTCAAATTCGAGAGAGAGAGAGAGAGAGAGAGAGAGAGAGAGAGAAAAGGCTGAGGATAGATTCGTGTCTGAAAGGAGGTCCATTTAGCTAAATAAGATTAATTAAACCCTCCCCACACACGCGAGTAATAAAAGCGTTTGGGGTAAAGCAAAAGACAACTATTATTATTATCATTATTATTATTATTATTATTATTATTATTATTATTATTATTATTATTATTATTATTATTATTATTATTATTATTATTATTATTATTATTATTATTATTATTATTATTATTATTATTATTATTATTGTTATTATTATCATTGTCAGCATTATCGTTAATATTATCGTATTACTATCACTCATTACCATCATTATTACTATTACCATTATTACGATAATTATTATTATTATTATTATTATTATTATTATTATTATTATTATTATTATTATTATTATTATTATTATTATTATTATTATTATTATTATTATTATTATTATTATTATTATCATTATTATTGTTATTATTATAACTATTACTACTCCATCATGTTGTATAGTTTATGCTTTGTATTTACAAAACCTTTCTTAATTTTGGATAACATCTTACATTTTGTGCCGCCTCAGTAACACCGACGGCTTGACGTCATGTCGCCAAAGAAACCTCAACCAATCAGCGGCAGGAATCGTGAGCATCAGTGGAACATTAACAAAGCGATTCGATACGGGCTGAATGAATCTTAATCGCATTTCTTAACGCTTAAAAAGGTTCGAAGCGCCATCTATCTACGTCTTCTTAACGTTAATAACAGCTCTGTTGAGTATGCGAGATGATTAAGTGCCACATTAATGCTTTGGGTGTATAGCATGAAAGTTTGATGTCTGTATGTGTGTACATGATGCGTGTGTATGATTACACACATACACACAAAAAGTCAACCAAAGTAATGAACATTACCATTAGGTATTCTCTAAGGAAGATTAATTTGAAGAAGTAAAGTAGCAAGAAAGGTCGTGTTGAATGAAATAAACGTGTAACTGCTGCAGAAATTTTATAGATTACTAGAAACCATAGATGCAAGAAAAATGCCACGGCCTGAGAGGATCTTTTAATGAATACTCAAAGAACGTAAAAAAAAAATGGGGACAAAACTCTCAGACTCTTGAACTAAATATTTGTTCATCAGAAGAGAGTATAGCGATTCGTGAATGGAAAAAAGTCAACGTGGTTCCAATTTTAAAGCGAGTAGGAACTCGTGAATTGTAGACTAATATCTATGATGTGAGAAATAGACAGAATATTAGACTGAATATCTTGGTAGACGACCAAATCGGGTTCAGAGAATGAAGGGCATGTGCTGCAAAAATATGGTTGGGTGTGCTATGTGTATCTAGGCCTGGATGAAGCTTTTGATAAGATACCCCGTTAAGGCTTATTGTGGAAATTGGAACTTGTAGATGGGCAGGGAGACCCCAGAGATGATCGAAAGAATTAGATAGCAATGCTTGAGGACAGTTGTAAAAGAATGTCAGAATGGAGGGAATTGACTAACGGTGTCCCACGAGCTTAAGTAACGGCAACCGTAAAGTTCTTGATTTATGTAAATGACATAATGGTTGGAGCAGACGGTGCTAAGAACATGAAAAGAAAAGAAAAATCAGTGAAAAAAAATATAGTGGGAATGAACGAAAGAACGAAGAGACCATAAGTAAGACCACAAGAGACCTTAATGGATCAATCACAACAGAGATAGAGGGAAAGACTTCGGAGATTAGGTTGTGGAACAATGGCCACCGGCAAAATGTTACAGAATTGTTGCAGAGGCGTCATAAGCTGTCGAATGGTATTTTACCTTATGGAATAAAAAAAAAAAAAAAAAAAAAAAAATCTGATCCACCACAGGTTAGAGTATTCATCAGTGGTGTCCTAATACTAAAATAGATTATATATATATATATATATATATATATATATATATGTATGTATACGTGTATGTATATGCATATATATATGTATATATATATGTATATATATATATATATACATATATATATATGTATATTTTAAAATTATTTCAGACAAATGAGAGAGAAATGGGTGGGGAAGGGCAAACGAAGATGTGTTGGAAATAGAGTTTATTGCCCTAACGTTTTGACCAACTGAAGAAGACCAAGTTGGTCGAAACGTTAGAGCAATAAACTCTATTCCCAACACATCTTCGTTTGCCCTTCCCCACCCATTTCTCTCTCATGTGTGTGTGTGTGTGTGTGTGTGTGTGTGTGTACCGACATGACAGAATTGAATAGACACCGAGAGAAACCGTTTAATTTATTAAGCAAGCAATTGATACAATTAAAGTGCTTATAAATGGTTATAATGTGAATAAATAATACTTGGTTGACATCTTTGCTTTTTTTCAATGCAAGGACCCTTCTAGGTATGCTAGTGATAAGTTCACGGATATCATCTTGAGGGACTTCTTGCCATGTTTCCCGTAGTCATCCTAAGAGTTTGGGCTTTGAAGATGGCTTCCTGTTCTTTTTGCGATGTTGTCACTCTAATATGCCCTAGAGGTGTTCAATAGGGTTCATATCCGGGGATTGACTTGACCATCTAAGTTTCCTGACCCCATTTTGGCTCAACCAATTTTTTGTTGCTTGAGCAGTGTGAAAGGGAGTTCCATCTTCCATAAATAGGAAGACATTTTTACTCATTCTACTATTGGAGAATATTGGAATGAGTCCTTCCTATAGTATAGAAACATATTTACTTGAACTGATCTTTCCTTGACACTCCGCAAGCTCTGATCGATCATCACTCCAAATTGCACCCCACACCATTATTGAAATGCCCCAAGGTTTCACCGCTGATTGCAGTCTTTTGAGGTCAAACTCTCGACTAAAGAGTTTCCAGACCCACACTCTTCCACTGTCAGAAAATAATACGAATCGTGACTCATCAGAGAAAAGACAGTACTCCAAAAGGGCACAGGTCTCTCCACCATCTTAACAGCCCAATCCTTTTTGTGCTTGATATTGGCTGGACGAAGGAATGGTATCCTTCTTGCAGCTCTGCCATAGTAACCAAGCTTGTGGAGATACCTGACAGCTGTTCTGGGACTGGCATCAGCTTGTGTTGCTATGTCAGTGGTCTTGCAACGTGGATCCTCTTCGACATTTCTTTTGAAATTTCAAAGTTCTTTCTGAGGAGCCGGAACGACCTGAATGAGGTTTTGTACCCTTTTTGGCCTCTCTGGTGAATTTTACAATCACTCTATTAACAAAAGAAAGGGGTATTGACAGATTTTCAGATAATTTGCGTGGGCTAAGTCCAACTTCATGTTCACCCACAATACGATTTCGCTGGAATTCAAATAGGTCTACAGCTCTTATGGCTCGTAACATGCTTGATTAATCTTGTATGTAATCTGGAACATAAATCTAGGTAAATATAACATATTAGGCAAATTTGAATAACATTAAGCATTAAAAAAGAGCAGAAATGCCTTTTTCTTGGTGTCTTTTCAATTCTATCATGTCTGTATATATACTGTATATATATATATATGTATATATATATATATATATATATATATATATGTATGTATGTATATTAATACATATGTATTTATTCTAATAACCACAATGCACCCTCCATTAGGTCTCCCGATGTTGATGGCTTAGAATTAAAGCGCATTGTGGTTGTTAAAATGTATCTCTAATCACTGGGACCCATTCAGTGTATATATGAATATATATATATATATATATATATATATATATATATATATATATATATATATATATATATATATATATATATCAGAATGTATCTCTAATCACTGGGACCCATTCAGTGTATATATGAAATATATATATATATATATATATTCTGTTAAAAACGACAGCAAAAGAATTATTGATTAGTTTTTTCCGTGAGCTCTCAAGCTTGCGAAAAGTAGATTTTTGGTAGGGGGAAAGGGAGTAAATCAGATTTCCAAAATTCATAGGAAACACAAAAGTTATAATAGACACAAAAGTATAGTACACAATAAACACAATACAAGAAATTAATACAAGAAATACAGCAAAAAACAAAATACAAGCACAACAAAATAGTTATCAAGACGTTTCGCAGATCTTTCTGCATCCTCAGTTGAAGTGAAGAGAAAGGGAAAGGGAGCATATTTTAAATGAAATGGGAAGCACGGGGAGAAGTCACCGTGTTGCAACTGGGGGAGGTCACACGCAGGACCACAAACACTGGGAGAGATCACAAGTGTGACTTGTGACTTCCCCCAGTTGCGTGTGACTTCCCCCAGTTGCAACACGGTGACTTCTCCCCGTGCTTCCCATTTCATTTAAAATATGCTCCCTTTCCCTTTCTTTTCACTTCAACTAAGGATGCAGAAAGATCTGCGAAACGTCTTGATAACTATTTTGTTGTGCTTGTATTTTGTTTTTTGCTGTATTTCTTGTATTAATTTCTTGTATTGTGTTTATTGTGTACTATACTTTTGTGTCTATTATAACTTTTGTGTTTCCTATGAATTTTGGAAATCTGATTTACTCCCTTTCCCCCTACCAAAAATCTACTTTTCGCAAGCTTGAGAGCTCACGGAAAAAACTAATCAATAATTCTTTTGCTGTCGTTTTTAACAGAATATGTCTCAGAGAGAATCTCCTGCCACGCTTCACCAATATATATATATATGTATATATACATATATTGTTATGCCTTCCGCAAGGATAAAAGAACTTTCTGTCTAGGAGGGGTTCGTACTTTGTGGCCTTGATGTGGTTAAGGCAAATCCAAACGGAAGGTAACATAAATAACTAATTTAATTTATAACCAAAAGTCAACAAGACAAATATGACATCTTTACAACAAAAAATTAATCAATAGACAATTTGTAACGTTTGATAATACAAATAATTCCTCAACCTGAACCAAAACTAAGTCATGAGAATACAGTTTAGTTACGTCTGAACACAACGGGATGAGATATAGCGAAAAGCGATGTGGGAGGGAAGTTACGTCTCGGTAGCCAAGGAAAAGAGGTCCGTCTGCAAGCCGGCGCCGGCGGACGCCGTATATATAGTGCTGACGAGGACGGGAAGGTCAGTCAGACGAGTAGTAAGGAGGGGATCGAAGGGGAGGAGAGTAGGAAATCCACACGTATATTAACAATTTACAGTACATACATAGTTATACAGAATATTATACATAAACAGACATTTTAAATACACGGAGGATGGAGGGCCATCACACAGACACACACACACACACACACACACACACACACACACACACACACACACACACACACACACACACACACACACACATGTATATATATATGTATGTATATATATGCATGTATGTATATATATGCATATATGTATATATATATGTATATACTAAAACTAGTAGCCTCTGTCTGTTTGTTTGTTTGTAAACGAACTCCTAGGGTTATAGAGATAGACCCCCATAACCATATATATTCTGATACCCTATCGCTCCAGGTACTTGGATAACTATATTTCATTTAAAGAAATATTTTGGTTAGGGTTAAGGGTTAAAGTTAGGTGGTTTATGGTGTGGGAACACGCCACTACTGTAGTATCCCCATAAGTCGCGTAGCATTTTTTGACATAAGAATTAATATGATTAAACAAACCATTGTATATGTGCATAAATATTATTTATATTTGTGAAATTCCTCACAGAGACAGAGAGAGAGATAAACCCCTATAACTATATATATTCTGAAGATAAGTAAACTAGATACATTTCTTCACCTTTTAGATGTAGACATTTATTGTCAATCCACACACACACACACACACACACACACACACACACACACACACACACACACACACACACACACACACACACACACACACACACACACACACACAAAACATTACCCATAGATCGGTCCTATATGAGCTCTGAGCCCTCATCCGGGATAGTAATAGCTGTCAATCACGAGTCGAACACATCATCCAGTACCATGGTGAATCACACACACACACACACACACACACACACACACACACACACACACACACACACACACACACACACACACACACACACACACACACACACACACACACACACACACACACACACACACACACACACACACACACACACACACACACACACACACACACACGTACACACGCACGCATGCATGCGCACAGGTATCTCACAATATATGCATGCACGCATGTACGAAGAAACACACAAATGAGCAAGAAGACAGATTAAGCAGAGTAAATATTAATTAAGCTAAAATGATAATGTTGAATATTATATTCAACTGTTTTATCATATCTGGGATTTTGTCCTGGAGGAGGGGAGGGGAGCATCAGGTAGTGGGATGTTACACACGCACACAGACACACACACACACACACACACACACACACACACACACACACACACACACACACACACACACACACACACACACACACACACACACACACACACACACGCACACACACACACACACACACACACACACACACACAGACACACACACACACACACACACACACACACACACACACACACACACACACACACACACACACACACACACACACACACACAACACATACACAGACATACACATACACACCTCGTGGTGCAGTGGTAGAGTTCCTGGCTACCACTACGGCGGTCCAGGTTCGAATCCCGCCCAGGGCTGAAATAATTTCAGTATCGCTGCGTTGCGAGTTGTTACTCCAACTCTCGTTGGGGGGGAGTTGGGTGTGTGTGTGTGTGTGTGTGTGTGTGTGTGTGTGTGTGTGCGTGTAAGGTCACAGCATTACCCATAGATCGGTCATATATGAGCTCTGAGCCCTGTTCCGGTAGGGAAATAGATGTCGATCACGAGTTCAACACGTGATTCAAGGCCATGGTGAATCACACACACACACACACACACACACACACACACACACACACACACACACACACACACACACACACACACACACACACACACACACACACACACACACACACACACACACACACACACACACACACACACACACACACACACACACACACACACACACACACACACACACACACACACACACACACACACACACACACACACACACACACACAAAAGGGAGAGAGACAGTCTGAGTGAGAAAGAGACAGAGAGAGACGCTGCTACCGGGTAAAGCAATTAGTAAAAGTGAAATAAATTCGCGAAAGGAGCAGAGAATTAAAACGAAAATATGTGAAATGAGGAAAATAATTAAACAAAGTATTAGGGTAAAGGTGGAAGGACGGAAAGGAGAACGATTATGAAAAAGAGGAGGAGGAGGAAGAGGAGGAAGAGGTGGTGGAGGGGGAGGAGGGGGAGGGGGAGGGAGGAAACCGGAAATTGAATATTCGTCAAAGAGGTGAATGACGACAAAGAGATGAGAGGATCAAGAGGAATAAAGAGGCAAGTGGGAAAGTGATACGGACGGACGTGATTTCAAGCAATCCGGGGAGGGTGTCCGGGGGGTTGGAATGTCCGGGGGGGGGAATCTGGAGGACCGGGTGTTGGAATGAGGCGGCTTTGGAGCTTCGTAGAACGTCCGGGTGAGTTGGCCTGGAAAGAATTTGGAAATCCGGGAAGTGGAGGTTCCGGGAAAGTGGGAGATCCGGGAAAGTGGGGGTTCCGAGAAAGTGGGGGTTCCTGGAAAGTGGGGGTTCCGGGAAAGTGAGGGTTCCGGGAAAGTGGGGGTTCCGGGAAAGTGGGGGTTCCGCGAAAGTGGGGGTTCCTGGAAAGTGGGGGGTTCCTGGAAAGTGGGGGTTCCTGGAAAGTGGGGGTTCCTGGAAAGTGGGGGTTCCTGGAAAGTGGGGGTTCCGGGAAAGTGAGGGTTCCGGGAAAGTGGGGGTTCCGGGAAAGTGGGGGTTCCTGGAAAGTGGGGGTTCCTGGAAAGTGGGGGTTCCTGGAAAGTGGGGGTTCCTGGAAAGTGGGGGTTCCTGGAAAGTGAGTGTTCCGGGAAAGTGGTGGGTTCCGGGAAAGTGAGGGTTCCAGGAAAGTAGTGGGTTCCGGGAAAGTGGGAGTTTCGGGAAAGTAGGGGTTCCGGGAAAGTGAGTGTTCCGGGAAAGTGGGGGTTCCGGGAAAGGTTCCGGGAAAGTGAGTGTTCCGGGAAAGTGAGGGTTCCGGGAAAGTGGGGGTTACGGGAAAGTGAAAGTTCCGGGAAACTGGGAGTTCCGGGAAAGTGGTGGGTTCCGGGAAAGTGAGGGTTCCAGGAAAGTAGTGGGTTCCGGGAAAGTGGGAGTTTCGGGAAAGTAGGGGTTCCGGGAAAGTGGGAGATCCGGGAAAGTGGGAGTACCTGGAAAGGCCTGGAGTAGGTCCTGGGGACGGAAGTGGAGGTATTGGGAGAAACCAGGAGGAGATTAGGACCAAAGAGAACACGGAGACAATTGGCTATCCGGAGGAGGTGGGAACTTGTAGTGGAACTTAACCTAACCTAATCAAACCTAACTTAACCACCTAACCATCTAACCTAACCTAATCAAACCTAACTTAACCACCTAACCTAATCTAACCTAACATAGCCTAACCTGACTTAAGCTAACACAAGGTAACCTAACCTAACCTACCTTAACGTAACTTGACCTTAGTTTCATGTGACCGAGCTAACCTCACCCGTACGAAACAAATCATGACCTAACCTAACGTAACCTAACTTAACCTAACTAACCCAACCCGTCCGTTTTTTAAATAGGCTCTTGGTGGACAAGAACGCACGTAGGAAATGGGTCCGGAAGGTGAACCGGAATTAGTTTTGAGAAATAGGGGTCCATAGGCAGTCCAGAAATGGGTCCGTCAGGAGATTCGGGGAAGAGGATAGGGAGTCAGGTCAGGAGTTCCGGAGTTGTCTTGAAGGGACCTGGGATCACCCGTTGGAGTCATGGGAGGAACCAGATGGGGTCTGGAGGGTCGTCCGGTAAAGTTCCGGGCGAAGCGTGGACTGTGAGCAGTGTCCAGGGTAAGGGTGGCCTGTGGGCAGTGTCCAGGGTAAGGGTGGCCTGTGGGCAGTGTCCATGGTAAGGATGGCCTGTGGGCAGTGTCCTGGCGAAGGGTGGCCCGTGGGCAGTGTCCGGGTGAAGAGTGGACTGTGGGCAGTGTCTGGGCGAAGGGTGGCCTGTGGGCAGTGTCCGGGCGAAGAGTGGACTGTGGGCAGTGTCATGGCGAAGAGTGGCCAGTGGGCAATGTCCGGACGAAGGATGGCCCATGCCTATGGGCAGTGTACGGGCGAAGGGTGGCCTGTGGGTAGTATCCGGACGAAGGATCTATGTAAATGGACCCGGTGGGAGAAGAAGGTCTGTATGAGTATTAGGTCTGGAATCCTTCTGGAGGAGGGAAGATCCTCAGCAGGGGTCGTGGTTACCTGGAGAGTAGCGCCTGACAGAAGAGAACCCTCGTTTCCCCCTCCAGAGTCCACCGACTGAGCTGAAGGACGAGGTGGACGGGAGGGGAACGAGGATTAGGGGAAGTGACATAAAGAGGGAGAGGGATTCGGAGAAAAAATGAAAAATGAATGAATAGGAACATTAAAAGAGGGGAGGGAAGTAAGATATAGAGAGAGGGAGAGATAAACACACACACACATACACACACACATGCACACGCACACACACACACACACACACACACACACACACACACACACACACACACACACACACACACACACACACACACACACACACACACACACACACACACACACACACAGAGAGAGAGAGAGAGAAAGGAGAGGGTGAGGTCAGAGAAGATTCAATGAAAGAGGACGAAGGGGACAGGACAGACAAAAGGGAAGAGATAATTGAAATCCAAGAAATGTAATGAAAGAGGCGAGAGAGAGAGAGAGAG
>NC_134802.1:35038885-35051385 GCF_046742065.1 Oratosquilla oratoria
GATGCAGAAGGGAAAGAGAGTGTGAAGAGAAAGGAAAGAGAGTAGCGAAATTTGGATAAGAGAGGAAAGAGAGAAACTGAAATGGGAGACAGATGCAGAAGGGAAAGAGAGCGTGAAGAGAAAGGAAAGAGAGTAGCGAATATTGGATAAGAGAGGAAAGAGAAAACCTGAAATGGGAAGATAGATGAGAATAGACGAGATAGGTGAAGGAGAGAAAAAGAGAGAAGGTTGGAATGGGATAGATTAAGAAAAGAGGAAAGAGAGAGAGAAGAAGGACAAGGAGGAGGACACGAGGAGGTAGAATCGGAGGAAAGAGTGAAAGAGAGGAAGAGAGGAGGACATGAGGAGGTAGAATCGGAGGAAAGAGTGAAAGAGAGGAAGAGAGGACAGACGAGAGGAGGCCAAGGAGGAAATGTGTGGAAATGGGAAAAGAACGAGAAAAGTGAGTGAGAAATGAGAACGAAGGCAGAGAGAGGAGGAGGAGAAGGAAGAGGAGGAGGAGAAGGAGGAAGAGGAGGAGGAGGAGAAGTAAAATTAGGAAAGACGCCAACGGGAAGGAGGAGGGGGGAGGTAGTACGTAGATTACAATGCGAAGGGAGAATGTGACAAAGACGGGGAAAGAGAAGTGGGGAAAAAAAGAGGCGCAGGAGAATGCATTAAAGAGAAAAGAGAGTGGAAACGTACGTGACGGAGAGTTAGTCTGACGTACTTGATATATTTTATTTTGTCTTGAGTCGGGAGGCGGTGAAGAGACGGACAGTAGGTTGAAGAAGGCCTCGATAGGTCGAGACCTCAGGTCTGTATGGCTAAGTTCCGTATGTTCCCCCCTCCCCCACAGGTGAATAAAATCGCCTGGCGGCAGACAGAATTAACACAGGTTGATAAGGTAGTTGACCCTTGTTTTGATTTTCTATGATTAATTTATCTTTGATTATTTTCCATATATGTATTTATTTGTTTATTTAATTTGTTTAGTATTGTTCACTCATTATTTATTCATTTGATTTGATTTTATCATTGATTTGTTTTATTTACTTTGCTTATTTGTTTATTGGTTGATAAATTCAATTATTATTTTTTTTTTCGCAAAATTTTATTCGTTTGAGAGGAAGACCCGGCCGGAGCTAACGAGGTCATTTCGGGTCATTTCGGGTCATTTGTGTCACGAAATCGAATAATTCGGGAAAGAATTAGCCAGCCTCCCTCGCTTTTTCGGAGTCCTCTCTCTCTCTCTCTCTCTCTCTCTCTCTCTCTCTCTCTCTCTCTCTCTCTCTCTCTCTCTCAGCTGATTAAAGTCTACTGGCGGCAGAGTAAAATGTGAGTCCTTGTCTTTGGTTTTGAAGACCTTCATTTTTATCTGATTGTTTTATTTTGTTTAATATAATTTATTCTTTATTTTCATTTTCGTTTTATTATTATTTCTTTTTATTTGTGTATTATCATTTATTTTTGTTTTTTCTTTAATTTTAATTTTAATTCTATATTTATTACTACTTTATTGATTTATTATCATTTTTTATTTATTTGTTTATCTTTTATTTCTTGGGAAAGACCAAACGAGAAGCTCGTTTTGGACCGACTCTGCTCCCCAACTGAATAAAATGGCTCCCAGTGTCAAGCAGACCAGATTAAAAACAACAACATGTAGTGAGGTTAGATAACTTTATGAAAGGTAGTAATGGACATGGAACTACCTTGTGTAGGCCATATGGTCTCTCGCACTTCTCTTAACAACAACAACAATTACAACTTCGTATTTTTTTCTTTCAAGTATATTTCTCCTTTCTTTGGTTTCTTCTCTTTTGGACACCCGAAGAGGCGGCGGGAGCAGTAATGGACATGGAACTACCTAGTGTAGGCCATATGGTCTCTCGCACTTCTCTTTACAACAACAACAATTATAACTTTGTATTTTTTTCTTTCAACTATATTTCTCCTTTCTTTGGTTTCTTCTTTTTGGACCCCCGAAGAGGCGGCGGGAGCAGTAATGGACATGGAACTACCTAGTGTAGGCCATATGGTCTCTCGTACTTCTCTTTACAACAACAACAATCATAACTTCGTATTTTTTTCTTTCAACTATATTTCTCCTTCCTTTGCTTTCTTCTTTTTGGACCCCCGAAAAGACGGCGGGAGCAATAATGGACATGGAACTACCTAGTGTAGGCCATATGGTCTCTCGCACTTCTCTTAACAACAGCAATAATTGCAACTTCGTATTTTTTCTTTCAAGTATATTTCTCCTTTCTTTGGTTTCTTCTCTTTGGACACCCGAAGAGGCGGCGGGAGCAGTAATGGACATGGAACTACCTAGTGTAGGCCATATGGTCTCTCGGACTTCTCTTAACAACAACAACAATTACAACTTCGTATTTTTTTCTTTCGAGTATATTTCTCCTTTCTTTGGTTTCTTCTCTTTGGACACCCGAAGAGGCGGCGGGAGCAGTAATGGACATGGAACTGCCTAGTGTAGGTCATATGGTCTCTCGCACTTCTCTTTACAACAACAACAATTATAACCTCGTATTTTTTTCTTTCAAGTATATTTCTCCTTTCTTTGGTTTCTTCTCTTTTGGACACCCGAAGGGGCGGCGCGAGCAGTAATGGACATGGAACTACCTAGTGTAGGCCATATGGTCTTTCGCACTTCTCTTTACAACAACAACAATTATAACTTCATATTTTTTTCTTTCAAGTATATTTCTCCTTTGGTTTCTTCTCTTTGGACACCCGAAGAGGCAGCGGGAGCAGTAATGGACATGGAACTACCTAGTGTAGGCCATATGGTCTCTCGGACTTCTCTTTACAACAACAACAATTATAACTTCGTATTTTTTTCTTTCAAGTATATTTCTCCTTTCTTTGGTTTCTTCTCTTTGGACACCCGAAGAGGCGGCGGGAGCAGTAATGGACATGGAACTACCTAGTGTAGGCCATATGGTCTCTCGTACTTCTCTTTACAACAACAGCAATTACAACTTCGTATTTTTTTCTTTCAAGTATATTTCTCCTTTCTTTGGTTTCTTCTCTTTTGGACACCCGAAGAGGCGGCGGGAGCAGTAATGGACATGGAACTACCTAGTGTAGGCCATATGGTCTCTCGCACTTCTCTTTACAACAACAACAATTATAACCTCGTATTTTTTTCTTTCAAGTATATTTCTCCTTTCTTTGGTTTCTTCTCTTTTGGACACCCGAAGAGGCGGCGGGAGCAGTAATGGACATGGAACTACCTAGTGTAGGCCATATGGTCTCTCGTACTTCTCTTTACAACAACAGCAATTACAACTTCGTATTTTTTTTTCAAGTATATTTCTCCTTTCTTTGGTTTCTTCTCTTTGGACACCCGAAGAGGCGGCGCGAGCAGTAATGGACATGGAACTACCTAGTGTAGGCCATATGGTCTCTCGCACTTCTCTTTACAACAACAACAATTATAACTTCGTATTTTTTTCTTTCAAGTATATTTCTCCTTTGGTTTCTTCTCTTTGGACACCCGAAGAGGCGGCGGGAGCTGTAATGGACATGGAACTACCTAGTGTAGGCCATATGGTCTCTCGCACTTCTATTTACAACAACAACAATTATAACCTCGTATTTTTTTCTTTCAAGTATATTTCTCCTTTCTTTGGTTTCTTCTCTTTGGACACCCGAAGAGGCGGCGGGAGCAGTAATGGACATGGAACTACCTAGTGTAGGCCATATGGTCTCTCGCACTTCTCTTTACAACAACAACAATTATAACCTCGTATTTTTTTCTCTCAAGTATATTTCTCCTTTCTTTGGTTTCTTCTCTTTTGGACACCCGAAGAGGCGGCGGGAGCACCCGCGTAAAATTCCCACAAGAAATTCACCTCCCAGAAGAACTTCAATTGGGAACAGTTGAAGGACTGTTAAAGAGTGTTAAGAGGAAAGTTGGCCAGTTGGGGGTTTGCACAGAAAGATGGAGAAGTGCTGGGAGGGACGGCGGTGACCGCCGACCCGAGCAAGTGGAGGGAAGAGTCTGAGAAGATCGGGTCGGAACCGACTCGAAATTTCTTGAAGAGATGGTGGACCAGATTTGAGTTTGACGCCTTTGATTAGGTGAGATTTTTTTTATTTTTTTTTTATCGAGTTACCGCGGGATGGTTTTAATTGGTTGAAGAGTAATTTCTCCCTCCTCCTCCTCTTCCTCCTCCTCCTCCTCTTCTTCTTCTCCCTCCTCTTCCTTCTTCTTTTTTCTTCTTCTTCTTCTTTAAGTTCATTTTCTCCTTTTTCTTTTTGTTCTTTTCTTTATTATCATTCTTTTACTTCTCTCTTTTTCTCTTCCTCCTTCTTCTTCTTCTCTTTCTCCTCTTCCTTCTCCTCCTACTTCTTTTTATAAATTTCTTATTCTCCTCCATCCCTTTCTCCTCCTCCTTTTCTTCCTCCTTCATCATCACAATCTTCTCTTTCCCTTTCTCCTTCTCCTCCTCGTCCTCCTCTTTCTTCTTTTTATTATTTTTCTTATTTTCCTTCTTTTCCTTCCTTCCTTCTCTCCTTCTCCTCCTTCCCTTTCTCCTCCTCCTTTTCCTCCTCCTCCTCCTCCTCCTCCCCCTCCTTCATCATCATCACCATGTTTTTCTTCTCTTTCTCCTTTTCCTCCTCCTCCTCCCTCTTCTTCACCATCAGCTTCTTCCTCTTCTTTTTTTTTCTTCTTTTTAATATTCTTTTTGTTTTACTTCTTGTACTTCTACTTTTTTCTTTTGTTAATGTTGTTGTTCTTCTTTGTCACCTACTTCTGTTTCATGTTTTTCTTCTCCTCCTCCTCCTTCTTCCCTGTTTTCGTGTCTTCTTTCTTCGCTAACCTCTTCTCTTTCTTTTTCTTCTTCCTCCTCTTCTTCTTTTCCTTGTTTCTTCTTCTTCTTCTTTTTCTCCATCTTCCTTCTATTCTGTTGTTGTTGTTCTTCTTCTTCACCCTCCTCCTATTTTTCTTCTCCTTTTGTTTCTTTTTGTTCTTTCGTTCGTTCTTCTTTTTCTTCTTCTTCTTCTTTTCCATCTTCCTATTCTTTCCCTCCCTCCTCTTGTTGTTGTTCCTCTTCTTCTTCTTTTTCTTCATCCCCTTCTGTTTCTTTATCTTGTTTTTCTTTTCTTCTTCTTCTTGTTCCCCTTATTTTTCTTCTTTTCATTTTGTTTCTTTTCTCTTGTTTTCCTCTTCTTCATCTTCTTTTTCTCCTTCGTCTTTTTTTGTTCTTGTTCTTGCTCTTGTTCTTGTTCTTGTTGATTAAGACGAGAGTATCGTAGCTTGAGACTATGATATTGACGTTGTTGTGAAAACAAGTCGACATTTACGGTAAATATCGCCATCTTATGGCGGTATTTTGCGAATTCTAGCAAATAATAGGCTATACCGATGTCATCTTAACCTGTCTTATCTTATGCAATCCCAGTCTTTCCCACCTTTACCTATATTAACATAATCTGACCTGGGCTACCCTAACCGGCCTAACCTAAATCAACTTAAATTGACCTGGCCTAAGCTAACTTAAGTCAACCTAACCTAACCTAATCTCATTTAAACGTACTCCGCTAAATGCCTCGGCGATTTTTATTCTATTTATTTATCTATTTATTTTTTAATTATTTATTTTCTATTATCATTTTTTCTTACTTGCCATCGTCTTCACCCGGCGTGTGGCGGAAGAGAGAGAGAGAGAGAGAGAGAGAGGGAGAGAGAGAGAGAGAGAGAGAGAGAGAGAGAGAGAGAGAGAGAGAGAGAGAGAGAGAGAGAGAGAGAGAGAGAGAGAGAGAGAGAGAGAGAGAGAGAGAGCATCTCCCGTGAGATAGAGCGATGATGAGTATTGATGGAGGACAGTTGAATGAAGAGATGAATTGTTTGGGTCTACTTCGCCATCCAAAGTAGACTTGAGGAGATTGGAGACCTGGAGGTTCTTGTGAGGTTGGAAGAATACTCCAGACTGTAAAAGAAGGTTCCTTATAACGAAGCAATAACAGAGTCACAGGGTCCTCAACTACACACAAGCCGGTCGGCGACTGAAGAAATTCAACGGTCGTACGAGAGTGTCTGGGCCCTTGTCATGTTGCCATACAAATGGCATTGCACAAATGGACACCAAAGACATCATATACGGGAGTACATGACACAGTAATATTACAAGTGGGTTACATTGGTACACATCACACTATGGTACAATGTTAGTTATCCACAATGTTGGAGAAGGAACGCTCAGGTGATTCAGTGCCTTTAACTCAGGAACTGAATACTTCGTCATAGGTTCATCCCCCCACCCGTTGTTATTTTTTCAGCCGTTACCCAGCGCTCTGCGAGGTGGTCAGGTATGACTGCCTCTATCGGAGTTCATGGGCGAGGCGGGGGGGGGGGTGACACTTGATTATAACCCCGGAATTCCGCCCAGAAGCTTAAGGTTCCGGAAGAGAGAGTTCCAAGAAAGCTTTTAGGAGGCGTGGGGTGGTGGTGGTGGTGGTGGGGGGGGGGGGGGTTAGTGATAGGCAGGGTAAATAAAAAAAAATTATTATGATTTTATTCTTTATTCTATCTATTGATTTGTTTTATATTCTATTTCATTTATTTATTTAGCTATCTAATCTATTTACGTCAATTTATCTATTCCTTTGTGAGCTTCAATATTATGGAGGTAGAGAAATACATTTTATAAAGATTTATGATCACTTTCACGCTGGAGTTTACTTAGTCATTAAGAGTATTTCGGGATTCGAACCGCCCATCCACCGGGTGTCTCACCTCCAGACGCCTGCGTCCTGGGCCGCTTAGCCACTGTCATTCACCAGCGTTTCTACCCTTATGGATGACCTCGTTTTGTTTTTTACGTTTTCAGTGACCTGATAACGTGAAGCGGCTTTGCTGTGGATGTGCTGTGTCTTGCTGCATTGCTTCTGACCCAGGGCAGTGGGTGGGATACAGGGATGACCCGTCATCCACGAGGAGCTAAGATGAGAAGTGGGAAAGGGTGGTGGATGGGAGTCGATTGGGTGGGAGTATCTACGTGCCTCTGACTTGGCTACCTCCCTTATAAGGTGGAAAAAGCTCTTGGTATATATAGATAGATAGTACCCTAAGCTGAGAAAAATCGTCTTGACTTTACCTAAATAATGTCGACAGAATTGCCGTTTCATACAGAAAATGTACACAGAAATAAAGCCAGTTCCTTCAGGCTGAATACAATCATCTGGCGTTTGCCAAAATAATGTATTTCAAGAGTGTGATCACAGCATAGGTCTTCACTCTTAGATTTTTTTTTTTTTTTGTTTTTTTTTTTTTTTTTTTTTTTTTTTTTTTTTTTTTTTTTTTTTTTTTTTTTTTTTTTTTTTTTTTTTTACAAAATCAGTAAGGTCACACCACTACCCTCCCAAATTGGGTCACAAAAGGTCACTTACCTCCCGGTTGAGGTCAAGAGCAGCTCTCAAGCCACCGGGGTCACAGAGGCGACTCAGGGCGACCATAGGGCTTTGGGAGAACGTTCCTCCTGAGCAGAGACCATTATCTGCCGGCACATTCTCCGGGGAATCCCTAGCACCTCGTTTTCTCTGCCACAGAAAATGGGCCATTTCCCGCTGTCATTTCTCTCTTGTCCCCCACAGTGGGGGGAGGAGGGGGAGGGTAAATTGTCCTCCTACCCGGACGAAGAAAGGCATCTGGTGCTTCCTTAGTAAAATAAGTGTGTCACTATGTTCATTGTTATTTGTTATTTATGTACAATATTCATTTATCTATCTAGCTGTTATTTTTGCGCGTGCGCGTATGTTATCAGTGTGTGTGAGTGTATGTGCGTTTATGTGTGTGTGTACGTGTGTGCGCGCGTGTTAATATATTATGCTCTATGTATCTTCTTTATGGAACTTTTGAAATATCTTAGTATTTACTGTTTTATTTGAGTCCTGAATAAATTATCATAATATTACGAACTGTATAAGCACTTAAGGTTCTTTGTAATCTCGTTCAATAAATGTAAACATCTGTGCTACAGACGTGGGAATATTTGAAATAGCTGTAATCTCTTTCGTTCTCTCTCTCTCTCTCTCTCTCTCTCTCTCTCTCTCTCTCTCTCTCTCTCTCTCTCTGAAAAAATGATAAAAAAATAGTAATAAAAATGAAAATGGATGGAGCAACTAGAGGTTGCACGATTTTTACATTTTATAGTTTCATAGTACTGTATAATTGGTTTTGGAAAATAGCTAAGAATAATTTCGCTAACTGGCAGCTCCATTACGTCGGTCTAGTACAACAACGTTGGTTGGTGAAATTATTCGTATTTATCTTACACTACAAATTTAAATCAAATCATTATAATGATTCGGGCTAACGTTGCAAATTCCCCCTATCAGGAGGCTAGAACGGTGCCCCTTACAGAGGACTATGTAGTGTGGAATTTAATGGGCCATGACCTTGGTCCAACTCGCTGGCGGCAGGATTCGAACCTCCGTCACCTCGTCGATCGAGCGTCGTTCAATAAAGGAGGGGACATTTTAAGAATCCGAAGAAAACGGAGTGCTTGAAGGGTATTAGCAAATGCAGATATAGTAATAATGATAGTAATGATGTAATCAAACCGTAACTATAAAGATAAATAATAATAGTAATAGCAATGATAATGATAAGGATAAATAATAACGATAATAATAATGGTAATAATGATAATAGAAATGATAGATATTGATGATAAATAGTAATAATAATGATGATTGTAACATTAACAGTATCAAATGACAAAACACCACGAGTGTAATTCCTTTTTCCTATATATTACAATGAGGTATATACTTGAATAATATTTATCTAAACAAAATCACCGACAAAAACTACACAAATTAATAACCATTATACAGGATAATTTCTCCAACCGACATGCCTTCAGTACAGATTGAAATATTCAAACAATTATAGGTAAAATGATTGTTAAAAAATTATTCGTGTGTGTATAATGTGCGTGGTGTTCAAAAGAATTTATAATTTGTAGTCCCCAGAAATAATTTGTTCAAAGTTCGTGTGAAACGGTAAATGTTTTGAAATTTCAATAATTCGGTAATATATATATATATATATATATATATAATATATATATGTATATATATACTGTATATATATATATATGTATATATATATGTATGTATATATATATGTATATATATATGTATATATATATATATATATATATATATATATGTATATATATATATATATAAATATATATACTATATATATATACATATATATATATATATATATATACATATATATATATATATATATATATATATATATATATATATATATATGACCAAAGATGGAGCGGATGTGGGGCACACACACCTCCCTCGGTGTACGTGGGTGAAATATCTTGGATGTTGGCGGAGTCACGGGTTCGAATCCCGCGCTCCTCTCCGATGGCCAGTTGTGGCAACTACCTGTCCCAACAGTAGCAAAGGTGACGGCTTCGGTCGCAGCTACTCAGCGCCTCCTGGCGTATGAAGCTTCTCACCTTCTTCTCCGACCTTGAAGGATCAGAAATCCGACGTCGAGGAGGAGGAAAGATTCTGAGGACGAACCGCGACCTTAGGGGAACCAGAAGACGTAAAGCAAGACTCGAACCTACGATCTTATGTCCGCGGGCTAAACCCCCAAACCACCGGACCATCACAGCTTCTGAAGGGGGAAGGGGTGTGGTGGGGGGTGAGAGGCAGAGGGGCGCTTGGGGTGAGGGGAGGGGCCTTGGGGGGGGAGGGCGGGGCAAGAGAGGGAAGGCGGGGCGCTGGTGTACTCGTACGTCTCCCCCCCTCCCCCTTTGGCGGGGGGATCACAGCACCGCCCTTTTCCCCCCAGCCTGGGGGAGGGGGAGGCCCGGATGAAAGACAATGGGGACTTTTTATATATATATTTATTTATCTATTTAACTTTATTTTTCAATTTATTTATTTATTTTTGTAGGCATGGCTAATGGTATATATATTATTCATATATTTATTTATCTATTTAACTTTTTATTTTCTAATTTATATATTAATTTTTGTAGGTATGGCTAATGGTATATATATATTATTTATATATTTATCTATCTATTTAATCATTTATTTTTTAATCTATTTATTTTTGTAGGCATGGTTAATGGTATATATATTATTTATATATTTATCTATTTAACTATTTATTTTTTAATTTATTTATTTATTTTTGTAGGCATGGCTAATGGCATATATATTATTTATATATTTATTTATATGTTTAACTATTTATTTTTTCATTTATTTATTTTTGTAGGCATGGCTAAAGGTATACTGATGAATACTTTGTAGAGTCAATGGGGGTCCCGGTCGATCGCGATTTAGAAGTCATCATCTGTCCTTAGCCTGAACAAATACCTTGAAGTGCGTCACAGCCAAGGCGGGACGGAGGGGGAGGGAGGGTGGAAGAGTAGGCTGTGCTGACAGCGGACGGTGGGGGGAGGGAGGTATAGAGGGGGGAAGAAAAGGGAAGGGTATGGATAAGTGGGGGGGAACGAATGGCAGGGTGGAGGAGGAGGAGGAGGGGGGACGACTGATTGGGAGCAGGAAGAGGGAGGAGGGTAAGAGAGGGAAGAGAAGAGAGTGGAGGGGAGGGGGAGGGGGAGATCTGTAAGGAGCAGAAAAGGGAAGGGGGGGGATCTTGTGGAAGGGGGAGTTTAGACAGGAAGGAGGGGGCGTGGGCGGGTCGCTGGGAGGGCGGGGTGGAGGGTTTAGCTCCGCCCCTGGGTTTGGGTAGCGGGGGGGCGGGAGGGTGGGTGTCGCAGCAGCAGCGGCGGCGGCGGCGGCGGCGGCGGCGGCGAGAGGGAGGAGAGCCTTCAGCCTGGCCCATTGATCAGTTGTCGCCCGACCTCCGTTCTCGACAGACGCGCGGCCGCTTCGGTCTCCTTCCCACCTCCGTCTGCCGGTACCCGCTGTTCTCGAGGTCGTCCGTCTGATCTCGACACCGCGAGGAACCTCTTCCTCCGCCTTCGGTAGAGCGTTCCCTCCGCCTCCTCTTCGTCGGTTGAGTTCTCATCCTCGTCGGTGGCGAGGTGCTACTCGACGAACGGCGATCTGCGTGCGTGAACGCCCCTTGGTGAAGACGATAACAGTGCTGGTGGTGGTGGTGGTGGTGATATTGTGCCCTGAGTGTTGGTGGTGGTGCAGTCCGTCCGTACGCCGGACGGACGGTCGAACGAAGAACTGACGGGCAGACGGAGGCACGGAAGAAGGTGCTGTGCCCGCGTGGAGAAACGCGTACCTATTGCCAGGTGTTGTGATCCATTCCCCTCCTCCTCCTCCTCCTCCCCTTCCCCCTCCTCCTGTTCCCCCTCCTACTCCTCCTCCTCCTACTACTACTACTGCTACTACTACTACTGCTGCTGTTACTCCAAGTGTTTGGCTCTCTGTCGCGGTGTAGTGTGACGTTCGCTTTGCGACACTGAATGTGCAACAAGTCTGGTCGGCACGTGCACCAAGCAGCGGACCGCGCGGCGGGGAGGCTGCTGGGGGTGGCTTGAGAGAACCACGACTTCGGCCCTCGTCACCACAGCCCCGCGCCGCTTCGCGAAGTGCACACCCGCACACGACGTTTACTACTACTACTACTACTACTGCTGCCTCCCGAAGTTCTAGCTCGTAATCACGTGTGACCTCTTCCCCGAGTGCGGACCTACTCACCATGACCCCGGTGCTCCAGCGGCGGTGGCGGCGGCCGTTGCCGCTGTCCCTCTTGGTCCTGATGCTGGTGGGGTCGTCCTCAGCGATGGGCGGCTACCTCAAGATGTTCGAGGCCCAGCACAACCCGCCGGATCCCTGCTACGACAACGGGGGCACTACCCCCAAGAAGTGCATCCCGGACTTCATCAACGCCGCCTTCGGGAGGGAGGTCGATTCCTCGAGTACGTGCGGCAAGCCGCCCTCGAGGTACTGTGTGACGTCGGCGCAGGAGAAGGGCGAGGTGACGCGCGAATGCCACGTGTGTGACGCCTCGGATGCCAAGCGGGCGCATCCTCCGCAGTTCCTGACGGACCTCAACAACCCCTCGAACTTGACCTGTTGGCACTCGGCCCCGATCGACCCCCTCAACCCGGACAACGTTACCCTCACGCTTTCCCTGGGTAAGAAGTACGAGCTCACCTACATCAGCCTCCAGTTCTGCGGGCAGAAGCCCGACTCGATGGCCATCTACAAGTCGATGGACCACGGCAAGCGCTGGCAGCCCTTCCAGTTCTACTCCTCCCAGTGCCGCAAGATGTACAACCGCCCCAGCAGGCTGGTCATCGGGAAGGCCAACGAGCAAGAGGCCCTTTGCACAGACGCCCACCTCAGCCACGACCCCCTGGCGGGGGGATCCTCGGTCACGGGATCCCGCATCGCCTTCAGCACTCTCGAAGGCCGACCCTCGGCCTTCGACTTCGACAACTCCCCCGTGCTGCAGGACTGGGTCACGGCCACCGATATCAAGGTCGTCCTCAACCGCCTCCACCCGGAGGTGGACGAGA
>NC_134802.1:35061385-35068885 GCF_046742065.1 Oratosquilla oratoria
TTACTCTATTGCCACGCGAGAATTATTTTGTATCAAAGGTGTGACTGATTTTGGCACCCAGAGTTAAATAGGTTGCCCACCTCAGGACTAGGAGCTCAAACTGCTAAGGACTTAGAACTCAAAGGTCGTTTGTAATAACACGTATAGAAACTCATAATTCGCTTCGAAAACTTGAAGATATGTTCGAAACTTATGAAACGTTTCGAGCCCTATTAAAACGTTTCGAATATTATAAAAAGTTCCTAAGCTTAAGGCACGCTTCGAGCTTTAGGAACCGTTCCGAACAAGAAAATATAGTTCGAACCTTGAAATACGTTTTCAATGTCAGAGTGCACATTGAAGCAAGAGGACAATTCAGAGCAAAGTTTAATTTCGAAACTGAAGCATTTCGATCCTGAAAATGTGTTTTGAACCTTAAACGTTTCGAATCTCATGAAACATTTGGAATCTGAGAACGCGTTTCGAACCTAAGGGACCGATTCTAATATAAGATAAACATCGAACCTTAAGATATGTTTCGAAGTTAGAATGCGCTTTGAAGAGAGAGTTAAATTAAGTCTAAGAATAATTTCTGTGCCTAAGACTACGTTTATATGTTAGGAATTTATTTTGATTTTGGAAATATGTTTAAAGATTAAAAGAGATTTTCGAACATAATGTTTTTTAAGCTAGGGGTGTTTGATATATATATATATATATATATATATATATATATATATACATATATATATATATATATAATATATATATATATATATATATATATATATATATGTAAACCATCCCACTTCCATGAGATGGGAAGTGAGAAACCCCTGGTAGGGCAAGCCCTGTCAATGGCGCCAAGCCACTTTTTTTTTTCTTTTTCTTTTTCTTTAGACGATGTTTGGGTCGCCTCCCCGTCTGGCCAGGACTGTCGGGAATGAACGCAAGAAGCACACGTTATTGATATTATCATCATCATCATCATCATTATTATTATTATTATTATCATTATTATTATTATTATTATTAAGATTGATTTGACTTCAATAATGAGAATATTAATAATAATGATATTAAAGATGATAATAATAATATTAATAATAATAATAATGATAATAATAATAGTAATGATAATAATAATAATGATAATAATAATAATAATAATGATAATAATAATAATAATAATAGTGGTAACAGAAGAAAAAAATTAATCAAATCTCCCTAAATAAGTTGCTTCGGGTTTAACGTGTGTGTGCGTGTGTGTGTGTGTGTGTGTGTGTGTGTGTGTGTGTGTGTGTGTGTGTGTGTGTGTGTGTGTGTGCGCGTTGTGTCTTGTTGCATTGCTTCTGACCCGGGGCAGTGGGCGGGATACAGGGACGACCCGTCATCCACGAGGAGCTAAGATGAGAATTGGGTGGGTGGTGGATGGGAGTGGAAGGGGTGGTAGTGGGTGCTTGCCTTTTGATTTGGCTACCTCCCTTGTAAGCGGAAAAAAAACATTTGATTATTGTTATGTAGATTATCATACAAACTGTTATTATTGATATTATTATTATTATTATTATTATTATTATTATTATTATTATTATTATTATTATTATTATTATTATTATTATTATTATTATTATTATTACATAAATATATATTTATTTATTTCATTTTTATTTTATGTATTATTATTATTATCATTATTATTATTATAATCATTATTATTATTATTTCATTTATTTATCTATTTATTTATTTTAGATAAAAAAATCCGAGGGCTCATACCACGTTTGGGAAGTTTCTGTAATTCATCCGGGAGGCAACATAACGGGGAAGGCTGAGGAGATATCGGGGGCGACGGTGTGTGTGTTTGGGTGGGTGAGGGGGGATGTACTGGTGTCTAATTAGAGTTGGAAACTGAAACTGAACTCGATGTCGCGTTCTTCGTTAGCAAAAAAAAAAAAGAAAAGAAAAAAAAAAAAAAAAAAATAAATATATATATATATATATATATATATATATATATATATATATATAAGAACGAATTTTCTCTTCAGTTGGAGGCAAGAGGCCCATACATATTCTATCCTGGTTAACGCCTCTTAACATTGCTGTCTCGATGTAGTTTTACTATCCTCGAGAAATTCACTGAGTCAATATATATCTACTCGAACAAAAATTCTATGTTGTTGTATATTTTGCAAAAATAGAGAAATGATAGAACAAAGAAGTAATAGGGTTATAGAACATGTATACATGTTGAAAAAGAGAGAACGCATAAATTGTTCTACACAATAGTTAGACCAAGTTGTCAACCGCTTGTGGTCGAATTTCCTTTGTCTTTGGATCGAGACCTTCTACAATTTTTCTTATTTGAATAAAATCGTCTGGCGGCAGACAATAAACATACAAGTCGAGTGAGGTACTCAAAAGGCTGTCCAGCACTTTAGGCAAAGGTGACGGTGTCGGTCGCAGCTGAACACGTTTCTGAACTCTTGCTGTGGACAGGGTTCAAGTGGCGACCCCGGGAGGGCAGGAGTTGATCGTGGAAAAGTCAATTTCCACGCTTGTCAACGCAATACCTCTGTTTCAGGTCCAACCATTCTAATTGGACATGGGTCACGCGCGCGCGCACACTCACACACGCTTACACGCTCACGCTCTCTCTCTCTCTCTCTCTCTCTCTCTCTCTCTCTCTCTCTCTCTCTCTCTCTCTCTCTCTCTCTCTCTCTCTCATACACACGTATGTACAATTTTTTTTCTTGCATACCTTTTCATTCGATCTTCTCTCCACTCTCTTTCTCTTTCTGTCACTTTTTCATTTTCTTCCTCTTTCAATATGAGAATATTAAATAATATATATATATATATATATATACATATATATATATATATATATATATATGTATATAATATATATATATGTATATACACACGAGTCCTTGGCCGTGATGCGTTTCAATTTTTACATGTTGACCTCCATCGGGTTTCCCGATGTTGATGGCTTAGAATTAAAGTGCATTGTGGTTGATGAAGATGTATCGCTATTCACTGGGACCCATTTAGTGTTGTACAAATACTTTCCCGCGTTCGTATACTTACCAATTGTACTATCATAGTGGAGATGGGTCGAACGCAAAATTTCGTGTATGTGTATGTAACTCGTGCATACGAATATATAAGAAAAATTGCGCTCAACTTATATCACTTTTGATGGAGCAATTGGTTAAGTCCCTAGCACTTGTCACGAGCTAGCCAGGGTTCGAATCCTTGGCCGTAATACGTTTCAATTTCTGCATGATTACCTCCATCGGGTCTCCCGATGTTGATGGCTTTGAATTAAAGTGTATTGTGGTTTATAAAAATGTATCGCTATTCACTGGGACCCATTGAATGTTGTACATATATATATATATATATATATATATATATATATATATATATATATACATACATATACATATACACTGAATCGTTCCTAGTGATCAATTAATATCTTTTTTCAACCACAAATCACTTTTAATTCTATGCCATCGCAGTCGAGACCGAAGAATCGCTCGATGGAGGCATCCGTTGGAAATTGAAACGTGGACTGGCCGAGGATTCGAACCCAGCTAACCCGTAACAAAGTTACAGTTACTTAAACCAATACGCTATCAAGAAAGATCTCTTGATAGCGTATTGGTTTAAGTCACTGTAACTTTGTTACGGGTTAGCTGGGTTCGAATCCTCGGCTCGTCCACGTTTCAATTTCCAACGGATGCCTCCATCGAGCGATTCTTCAGTCTCGACTGCGATGGCATGGAATTAAAAATTATTTGTGGTTAAAAGAAAAAAAATATATATATATATATGTATGTATATATATATGTATACATATATGTATATATATATATATATATATATATATACATATATGTATGTATATATTATATATATATATATATATATATACATGTATTATCAAACACAATGCTCTTTAATTCTAAGCCATCAGCATCGGACGAACCGTGGAAGCGCATGCAGAAAATGAAACGTGGTACGCCCGAGGACTCGAACCTATGCGGCGAGAACGTTACCATTGCCATATTGACGATTCGAGAGATCCTTCCACATCAGAGGTGCGAGAGAGCTCCTCTGATGAGGCTTCTTCCTAAGTGTTACTTGGCGCCATGCGATTTCATTCAAGAAAAAGGACCCCAATAATAATCTTTCTTTGAAGTGAACCGACCTATGAGTACCGTTCTGGCTGCCGCCGGTTTAAGCTCACGTGGTCCTCTGGGCCTTGAGAGGTTAACCTCTGGCAGAGAGAAGCGCGCTGAGGGTTAATCACGAATGTCCTCCTCGATGTGCTGGACTCCTGGCCATTCCCAGCTCGTTTAGCTTTGACACACGAACCAAATAGGATGGCCGGCCGGGAAATACAGCACGAAACATAGGACGGGAAAGAACAGGCGGTCGGCCTTCCAAAGAGGGAGAGATCGAAATGAACCACGATACGGAAGGCCGACCGGCAAACACACCAAGATAGGACCTGAAAGAACAGCCAACCGGCCATGAAACAGGCAGGGGGGGGGGGGACCGAAACAACGAACGATGTGGAAAGCCGGCCGTCAAACACAGCAAGAAAGGAACTGCAATAACAACCGGATTGCCGGGAAAGAACAGCCGCTGGCCGGGAAAGAGGGAGGTACTGAAAAAATAACGAACGATATGGAAGGCCGGCTGGTAAATGCAAGAAGAGACTGAAAGAACAGCCGGAAAAGAGGGAAGGACCGAAATAAAGAACAATACGGTTTGCCAGCCGGCAAATATAGCAAAAAGATGTGCCCGGGAAAGTGTGCAGATAAAATAATAATGATAATAATGATGATGATGATGATGATGTACGGATAGCCCGGCCGGCAAGTACGGACGAAAAAAAAGACAATAAGTAGCCGGCCGGCCGGCCGGGAAAGTGGATGGGACAAAATAACTACGATACGGATAGGCCGGGCGGCAGGCACAGGTCGGAGACTAAATAGCCGGCAGACAGGGAAAGAAGGTGGGACAACAGGACAATGGGTTTTTCCCTCAGCTGAATAAACTAGATAACAAAAAAAGAGGAGAAAAAAAAGTAGGTCGAGATGAATGGAATCGCCAGCCAGCCGAAACAGTGTCCCATGACTTTTAGCAGAAGTCGACCATTACGTTCCTTATCACTGAGGGCCTCTTAAGCTTAAGAAAAAATAAATACATCCAACGCATCAGCACTTGACATATATATATATATATATATATATATATATTTTTTTTATATATATATTTTATATATATATAATTCTCGGAGGCGCCCTCAGGAGTTTCTTGAGGGTTTGCCAGGGGTTCTTCCTGAAGGAACAGTGTTAAGCTGAATAAAATCGAAAAAAGTAATTTTGTGTTTAAAGCAGTTTTATTATTATTTCTATTATAAAAAAAATCAATAAACTTGATTAAAAATAAATTCTTATTTAAGTCGATTACCAGAAAAATATTTTTGTCCTTTATAAAAGGGAAATGATAAATAGAAATTAGAAAGTGTTTTCATCTATTAAAATACCTTGGGACTTCACTATTATCGGAATATAAAGAATTCGTCTTTGAATATATATATATACATATACATACATACATACATATATATATATATATATATATATATATATATATATATATATATAGATATATATATATATAAAGCTCTTTCCGACGTCTAACTTTATATACCCATTCACACGCAAAATGGCACACACACACACACACACACACACACACACACACACACACACACACACACACACACACACGCATGCATGCACACATACACACGGGCACACCCACATACACATGCATGCACACACACGCACAGACATATGCACACACGCGCACACACATGCACACACGCGCACACACAAGCGCGCCTATGTATTTTTTTTTCAGTATACGCCTCTATTTACAGCGAACCTTACTACGTCATAATAACATTGTAAAGTAGAAATATTCTTACGCATAGTCATGGTGATTCAACTTCATGAATAAATCTGTATAACTGTCAAGTGCATTCTCAAGAGCAAACAAATTTTGTGAGGAACTATCGCGTTCCCAGTCGGCAGCGTTTACAAACTGCTTTTGACGTCAGAACTTTCGTATCTCCCGACCAGAAGGGCATATGTTCCTTACCTCTGGGGAGCCCGGGTGTGGTAGAAAATGTGGATCGTGGCTGTAGATATGAATGAATAATTAAGCCAAGAATGAAAATAGAAGAATATATCGATAAATAAGCACGTAAATAAATGCTAATGTATGTATGTGTATCATATATATATTTCTATATACATACATTATATTGTTTATATATGATATACATTTACTCGTATATAATCGTGCACACATATGAATGCATATGTAAATATTCTATATCAGTGTATGTATATATATATACATATGTGTATATATATATACATATGTATATATGTATATATATATACATATATATATGTGTATATATATATACATACATATATATATGTATATATATGTATATATATATATATATATATATATATATATACGGATGAATATTTGTGTTCACATGAGGGCTAAGGTATTGTCTCGTAGCTCAGTTTTGCGCAGCGTTGGAATACCAACGCATAGTAGGTTGCTTTGGGCCCGAGCTCAGATCCTGACTCGGGAGAAGAGACCAGCAAAAACTTAGTCCGCCCTCAAGGGCACGCCTATAGCTCGTGGTGGTGGACTAGGCAAATTCTTTCTCTCTAGAGTCTTAGCAACTACGGGGTGTCTAGAAATGGATGCGGCGAATAGATTGTTCAGGTCCCCCCCCTCTCTCTCTCTCTCTCTCTTCCTCTCCCTCTCCCTCTCTCTCTCTCTCGCTCGCCCCCTCTCTCTCCCTTTCACTTCCTCTCCCTCTCTTCCCCTATCCCCTTCTCTCTCTCTCTCTCTCTCTCTCTCTCTCTCTCTCTCTCTCTCTCTCTCTCTCTCTCTCTCTCTCTCTCTCTCTCTCCCTTTCACTTCCTCTCCCCCGCTCCCTCCCCTCCTCTCTCTCTCTCTCTCTCTCTCTCTCTCTCTCTCTCTCTCTCTCTCTCTCTCTCTCTCTCTCTCTCTCTCTCTCTCGCTCGCTCGCTCCCTCTCTCTCCTTTTCACTTCCTCTCCCTCTCTCACCCTCTCCCTCCCCTCCTCTCTCTCTCTCTCTCTCCCTCTCCCTCTCTCTCTCTCTCTCTCTTTCTCTCGCTCTCTCTCTCTCTCTCTCTCTCTCTCTTTCTTTTTTTTCTCTCTCTCTCTCTCTTCTCTCTCTGGGGTTTGCCTGCTCATCTCGCTCTTTGGGCTTCGCGCATTCGTGTGAAGTTGAGCGGGCCACCCGCGTCCAAGTTCTCCTATCTCAGTTTTTTTGCTCGCCCTAATCTAACGCCAGAAGAATCTGCTCAGCGGAGAAGAAACTCCGGACAGAAATGCATTGAGTTTATCTTTTATTAATGTTTTCTTTATCTTTTC
>NC_134802.1:35076385-35083885 GCF_046742065.1 Oratosquilla oratoria
ATTCCATTTCCTCTCTTTTACTGCCTCCACAATATCTTTCACTCTAGTCTGCTCTCCCGCCCAACTTGCTCTCTTTCGATCTCTCAGTGTTATTCCCATCACTGATCTCTCCTCTGTGCAGTCCTTAGCTTTGTTTCCATCGTCCTCGTCAGCTTCCAAGTCTCACACCCGTAAATCATTGCTGGTAGAATGCATTGATTGTAAACTTTACGTTTCAAACATAAAGGTAGAGAGTCTCTCAGGATTTTATTGTACTTACCAAACACTTTCCAACCAATTGTAATGCGTCCTTTTATCTCATTATCATGATATTTCGTCACTTTCACCATCTGGTCTAAATAATTATAGTCTTCAACTTCCTCAAGACTCTCATCATCAATTACAATGTCTTTACTTTGAACTTTCGTGTTGAACATTACTTTGGTTTTACTCCTATTCATTTTTAAACCTACTTTGAGACTTTCCTTGTTGAGATAGCTCAGCATATCTTCCAAGTCTTCTGCTCTTTCTGAAATAAGAATGATGTCATCCGCAAATCTTAGGTAGTTTAAATATTCGCCATTAATCTTCAAACCTTTCTTTTCCCAACTCTACCTTCTAAAAATATCTTCTAAACAAGCTGTAAATAGTTTGTGTGAAATTGTATCGCCTTGCCGTACTCCTTTCTCGATCTTGATCTTTTCTGTATCTTTATGTAGTCGAACTATAGCGATACCTTTCGCATAAATCTTTTCTAAAACTCTTACGATCTGTTCGTTTGTACCCTGCTTGCGTAGCGAGTTTAGTATTGCTATTTAGTCTACCGAGTCAAAGGCCTTCTTGTAATTTGCAAAAGCTAAACACAGAGGTATATTTTATTCTGTCGTTTTCTCGATTAGTTGGTCTAACGCCTGTAAATGGTCTAGAGTTGAATATCCGCTTCTAAAGCCTGCCTGTTCTCTCGGTTGGTTTCCATCTAAAACTTGACTTAGTCTATTTGTAAAGATCTTGGAGAATACTTTATATACGTTTGATAGCAAATTAATCGGTCGATAGTTACTAAGGTCCTTCTGGTCTCCTTTTTTATGAAGCAACATCACTATAGCATTGCACCACGCATCCGGAACGCTTTCTTGACTTAAGTACTGGGTGTATAACTCAGCTAATTTAATATGAACTTTTTTACCTGCGTCTTTCAGCAGATTTATTGATATACCATCTTCCCCTGGTGCTTTTCCACGTTTCATAGTTTTTAGAGCATATTCTACTTCTTTGTAATCTCTGGTACACTACTAACGTTTACACATGAATTTACTGACTCAACTACATTCTTCGACGAGTAAAGCTCGGTAAAATTCTTCTACTCTTTTTACCATTTTGTCTCTACATTTAATTATTTCTCCATTCCTATCTTTCAAACATATCATTTGCTGTTTTCGTAAAGTATGTCTGCGTTCGGTCATTTTAATACTTTTACCTTTCCGAATAGTTTCCTCTATTTCATCCATGTTTCTCTTTCTTTTCTCTAATTTCTGTCTTTTGTTGATAAGCTTGTTTAGTTCTACTTTTTCTATTTTGTCTTTCCTGCTTTTTATCTGCATGGTCCTTCTTCTTTTAATCAGGTAATTTGTAGCTTTGGAGTATTTCTTTTCTCTAATGTTTTTTGTACTTCCTTCTTTCTCTGCTGATTCCTTAATGATATTCACTAAATTCAAATTACTATCTTCCACGCTGTCCTCGTTAGTTCTTAGAGCTTCGAATCTATTTTTAATTTCTAACTGAAATTTCCTCTTATTATCCTTAACCTTTGCAAGGCTTATTTTCTTTTTTGAAATTAGTTTATTTCTCTCGGCTCTGAAATTGAATTTAGCTGTGCAACCTACCATTCTGTGGTCACTACCTATGTTGATTTTATTTATAACCGTAACATTGATAACGCTTTTGCTCTAATCTCCTAATATGAAGTCTATTTCGTTCTTTGTTGTTCCATTTGGACTTCTACACGTCCATTTACGACCTACACGCTTTTGGAAGGAAGTGTTCATTATCCTCATATTGTAGTTCTCTGCAAAATTTACTAACATCTTGCCTCTGTCATTTCTTTCACCTACTCCAGACTTCCCAATGCACGTCTCATCTCCTATCTTCTTCCTTACTTTAGGATTAAAGTTTCCTATTACCAAAGTGTACTTACTTTTTTCTTGATCCATAACCTGACTTAAATCATCATAGAAGGACTCAATTTCCTCGTCTGAACTCTGTGAAGTTGGTGCATTAACCTGAACTATTTTTAGAGTGTACCTTTTACACAGCCTGATCACAATCCAAGCTACCCTGTCCGATAAACTACTGAATTTGACTACGTTACCAGCAACCTCTCGGTTGATCAAGAATCCTACTCCACTAGATCTTTCTTTGTCCTTACCTCTATAGTAGAACAGGTGGTGACCATCATGTAATTGTATCAGCTTTTCTTCCGTTCTTCGGATTTCGCTCAGTCCTACGATGTCCCAATTGATGTTGTCTAGTTCTTCCATTAAACTCTCCAGTCTGTGGTCTTCTGAGAGACTTCTTACGTTGTAAGTATAGATCTTCATTTTCTTCATGCTGTTTAATGTCCAAGACTTGGATCTGCTTGGACAGTGCTCACTCACATTCGGTGGCACACTGACCGTAAGAACACGAGGCAATGTATATATGTATATGTATATATATATATATATATATATATATATATATATATATATACATATATATATATATATATACATAACTATATATGTATATATATATATATATACATATACATATATATATCTATCTATCAAATAATTCCGATAATCGTCCCCGGAATCGAACTGAGGCAATAACCTCTTGTTTGAAAGTGGGCTCAACAATTACTTCACCTTTTTGACTCAATTTCTCTACGTCGTCTAAAGTATTTCGCATTCTGTTCTTTTTTTAAACTTCTTAGGTTTAGACAGAGTATGGCAGTTAGCCCTAAATTAAGAACTTCCTCTTGGTCTAGAGTGAGAATCTTATTGGTTAAATTTATACATATATATATATACACTCATATATGGCAGATGCACAACTTTTGCTGTAAATGTTGCGGTATTGAACTCCCAAAAAAAAAAAAAAAAAAAAAAAAAAAAAAAAAAAAAAAAAAAAATATATATATATATATATATATATATATATATATATATATATATATATATCAGATGCAGCCTTTACTGTAAATGCGGTGATATTAAATAACAAAATGACGAAATAAAAGATATATACAAATAAACAATAAAAAATCTTGACTTGCCAAGACGTGTCATTACCGTTGACGAGGACCTTTTTAGCGATGCTTCGGGCCGGAGTCCTCGACCTTACGTCCTGTCACAGCCTCATCCCCGCGTGTCACGTGATATTCCTCAAAACCCTACAATCATGTCACAGAGTGACAGCGTCTGTCTGTCCTTCTCTCTGTGGCGTCACTGGCGCCAAGACGCTGGTCTTCTTTCAATTTGAAGTCCAACTGACATGTCTTAAGTGATATGTACGGCGTCGCGAGTAACGTGTATTATCTCACTAGTGACATGTCGCTTGTCATTAGTGACATGTACCATGTCACTAGCGACATATATTATGTGTCACGTCACTCGTGCCATATCGCGTGATAGTAGTGACATGTCGCATCGCACGTCACTTGTCAATTGTCACAAGTTACTAGTGACTTATGATATGTTACTTGTGACATGTCAGACGTTACTAGTGACATGTCACACATTACTAGTGACATGTCACTCGCTCTAATGACATGTTACACACCACAAGTGACACATTGCACGATATTAGTGGCATGTTACAAGCTAATAGTAACTTGTTGCACGTCACAAGTGACATGTCACATGTCACTAGTGACACATTGCACGTCACAAATGATCTGTATCACGTCACTAGTGATCTGTACCATCGTAATCACCTTGCTAGTGACATTAATCACAAGTGACATGTTGCACGTCATTAGTGACATGTTGCGCATTCACAATGATATGTATCTCCCCACAAGTGACATGTGACACATCATTAGTTACATCTATCACCTCACCTCTGACATGATAAATGTCACTAATGATATGTCACATGCCAGGCATGACGTCACTTGCTTCAGTCGTTTGTGTCTTTGCAGCAATGACAAATAGAAATTGAATGTTTTGGACAAATGGTTGTGTAGAGACGAAAGTACTCTTTCATTAATATTATTCTTTTTATTTATTCATTTATCTCTACATTTTCCTCTTCAATATTTCTTAACTTCCTCCTCTTTCTCCCTCGTTTTTTCCTCCTCTTCTCCTCCTCTCCCCCCTCTTTCTCTTCCCTTCCTCCTCCTCTTCCCCTCCTCTTCCCCCTCTCCCTCCCCTCCTCTTCTTCCTCCATCCTCATCTTCCCTCCTTTCCCTCTTATTCTCTTCCTCTTCCTCTTCCCCCCTCTTCCTCCTTTCCTCCTTTTCCTCCATCTCATCTTCCCTCCTTCCCCTCTTATTCCCTTCCTCTTCCTCTTCCCTTCCTCAGTCTCTCCCCCTCTCCTCCTCCTCCTCCTCCTCTTCCCTTCCCTTTCTCTTCTCCTTCCTCCTCCCCTCCTCCCCCTCTTCGCGTGGGACTTGGGGGGTTGGGGGGTCTGCCCTGAGCGCGCAGACTCGGCGTGTTTATCACTTGCGCTAATGTAAACTTTTAACTTCCCTCCTCGACTACCTCGCGTCACACTCGCCTGTCCCTCCCCCACCCCCACCCCCACCCCCCCGCCTTACACGTACGCACATTAAACGCATACTCATGTGCCCACGCGTTCGTATGTACGCGCGCGCACACATACACACACACACACACACACACACACACACACACACACACACACACACACACACACACACACACACACACACACACACACACACACACACACACACGTACACGCGTATACGTATATTGTAAACTTAGTAACCATGTACTGAGCACTGAAACTATCGGTTATTTTAAGAAAATGTTAGACAACTTTATGGATGGGAATGATAGGTAGTAATGGACATGGGACTACCTAGTGTAGTCCTAATGGTCTCTTGTAGTCTCCTTTATTCTTATGTCCTTATGTTCTTCTATACTGTATATCCATATATGGATGCATATGAACTACTTGAAGACGGTATTATGCATGGGATCAATATATGGTGATATAGTTATAATAATGCATATTTATTAACGTAATTTATTTTTCGTTTGTTTGTCTATTGATTACTCATTTATTTGTTTATTATTTATTTATGTATTTGTTTATCAATTAATTTATTTATTCATTTGTCAGTTAATTACTAGTTAATTAGTTCACTTTCTCTATGCATACCTGGTTGTCGATGAAATACCAAGCTATGGAAAGGTCAATAGTTAATCAAGTTTGGGAGTTTCTGGCAGAGGCATATTTGTGTATATATATATATATATATATATATATATATATATATATATATATATATATATATATATATATATATATATATGTGTGTGTGTGTGTGTGTGTGTGTGTGTGTGTGTGTGTGTGTGTGTGTGTGTGTGTGTGTGTGTGTACATATATCTCTGGTGACTTCATTCAGCCCCTAAAGAAATCAAAATGGAAATGAAATGAAAGTGTGGATGATACAGGAAACCAAAGCTGGGACAAAGAAAACGGAAAGAGGGTTGAGCATAATCTATAAGAAGTCCTGATATTTTCCTAAATGAAAAGAAATTGTTATTTTTAGAAAAATGCTATGGACCTCTGGCCCGTAGGGGTGTCACAAAAATATCTATAGTTTAATGCATACAGGTTATGAGGTCGGTTTCATTATGTGAGATTATGTATATATGCTTGAAAAGAAAGTGAAAAGGTGGAATAGTTTGATGTAAAGTTAGACCAAATATTTTGTAAATAATAAGAAAAATATATCTTCCTCCTGTGTGAGTCTGGGCCGTAGTGGTGTCTACATAAATGTTATAAAGTTAGTATTACGCGACTGGATCATATGTCCTCGTTTATGATAACAAAAACCATTTTCTTCGTTTTAAGAATTTATATATCCCAGAATAGTTTTTCACTTCGGAACAGGAAACGCCTAAGGCTCTGTTTATACTCATGTGCGCTCTGTTTAGTACTCACGTCTAGGTTACAGTGTTTAGACACACACACTCACACACACACACACACACACACACACACACACACACACACACACACACACACACACACACACACACACACACACACACACACACACACACACACACACTCACTCACTCACACACACACACACACACACACACACACACACACACACACACACACACACACACACACACTGCTCGACGGCGCAGTGGTACCGTTCGTAACCGCTACTACAGCGGTCCGAGTTCGAATCCCGCCCAAGGCTGAAATAATTTCAGTATCACTGCTGTGCGAGCCGTTACTTCAACTCTCGTGGGCGGGGAGTTGTGTGTGTATGTACAGTAAGTGTGTGTGTAAGGTCACAGCAATACCCATAGATCAGTCATGTATGAGTTCTGAGGTCTCTGGCGGGAGGATAACAGCTGTCGATCACGAGTCCAACACGTGATCCAAGGTCGTGGTGAATCACAAACATGCACACGAACACACACACACACACACACACACACACACACACACACACACACACACACACACACACACACACACACACACACACACACACACACACACACACACACACACACACACACACACACACACGCACGCACACACGCACACACACATTGGAACTGAAGGGTTAAACCTATTAAAATCAAATACATTACGGTTTTTAATCAGACAATTTCATTCAGGTAAATGGGGCCCCTGTAGTGAAGTGGCTGTTGTTGGTGGTGATAGTAGTTAGAGCGGGTGTGGTGATAATGGAGGAGGTGGTGGTGGTGGTGGAGGCGATTAAGCATTGTTAATAGACTATGACAACAGAATTACTGAGAAAAAAAAAAAAATCGATCACTCTTGCTTCGTCCAGAACTCCTCCACCCCATATATACTCGTATGGTGTGGTTGTGGCTTCCAATTGTCTTCAGGCATGTTCCTCCTTCAAGCCTCTTCTCATTACATGCCCAAACCATCTCTTCCTTGCTTCTTGTGCTTTATTTGCTACTTCTGTTTCTTTTACAGATCCTCTAATGTGTTCATTCTTTATTTTGTCTATTTTTGTAACCCTACTCCCCACATCTCACCGTTCTCATTTTTCCTGCAAACATTTTGTTTTCTTTGGCTTTCTTTGGTTCTGCTGCTTCCATACTGCGCACCAATGATTGTTTCAGCAACGCTTTGTGTACTTTCGTTTTCGGTCACCTGTTCCATCGGGCACTCCGTTTCTAGGTTCCCCTTTTGCGTCCACAATAGTTTCAGAGTACTTAGAGTTCTCCACTCCCTTTAGTACTACTCCATTCAGTCTTATCTAACTTTGCATATCCACTTCTTTTG
>NC_134802.1:35093885-35098885 GCF_046742065.1 Oratosquilla oratoria
TTGTTTTATTACTTTTCTTATTATTATTGTTATTGTTTTTTGTTATTGATAATGATATTATTATTATTATTGTTATTATTATTATTATTATTATTATTATTATTATTATTATTATTATCATTATTATTATTATTATTATTATTATTATTACTATTATTATCATTATTACTATATTACTATTATTATCATTATCATTATCATTATTATCATTATTATCACTATTATTATTACTATTATCATTATTATCATTATCACTATTATTATTACTATTACTTTATCATTATTATTATTATTATTATTATTATTATCATTGTTGTTATTATATTTTTCTCCATTCATAAAAGAATGTGGCGTGGCTCTGGTCCGTAGGGGTGTCACCATGGTCTCTAACGTATTGACTGAACAGAACTTATGCAGACGGGGTCTTTCAAACAAAGACTTGTTGACTTGTTATTTGCAACAAATAAACACAGCCTTTTGATTACCTCGGACGCTTCTTCAGTTGCCTGTGAATTGTAACCCTTATGGTGCCAGTCCATAAAGGTCAAAGAACTCATCTTCCCAACTGTACATGTGATTTAACTCTAACACACAATCACAGCAAAAGAAGAAGAAGAAAAAAAAATCACAGCAGTCTGGTGGATCCGGCGGTACAGTCAGACTGCCCACATTGAGCCTAGGTGAGAGGTGGCTCTGTCAAGCTGGTTAATTTAAGAATTCTCTCAAGTGTCGCGGGTTTTATTCCCGGATGTCGTGTTCGAGGCTTTGAAGAGAAATGTTTACCAGAAGGAAGCAAATTGATATCTCTTGTCTTCAAATTATTTACACACACACACGCACACACACACACACACACACACACACACACACACACACACACACACACACACACACACACACACACACACACACACACACACACACACACACACACACACAGTCACAGCATTACCCATAGATCCGTCATATATGAGCTCTGAGCTCTCTTCTGGGAGGGAAATAGCTGACGATCACAAGTCCAGCGCGTGATCCAAGATCATGGTGAATCACACACACACACACACACACACACACACACACACACACACACACACACACACACACACAGAGAGAGAGAGAGAGAGAGAGAGAGAGAGAGAGAGAGAGAGAGAGAGAGAGAGAGAGAGAGAGAGAGAGAAAACTGGAACCTCCTCTCCACTCGACGTCGCTGGAGTGGGAACGTGTGTGGGGGTGGGGGTGGGGGGGTGGGTTGCCTCCCTGATCTGACTGATTGATGGAACTGACACGGGCTTGTCGCGGACAAAGGTCTCAGACGCGATTAAATTACGGACGAATTTGCATTACTTGTGTTGTGTTTGGAGTCACGGGAGTTCGAGGGAGTCCCTCTCCTCCTCCTCCTCCTCCATTCTCCAGGAAGTGGTGGTGGAAGGAGGGAGGAAGGGAGGAAATTTAAGGGGTATGGAGTTGAAAGCGATGGAGGGAAGGTCTATGAAGTAAGTTAGTGGATTCGACTTCGGGGATGGATATTTGTATGGTGTTGAAGTATCCTCTCTCTATTTCTCCCTCTCTCTCTCCCTCCCTCCCTCTCTCTCTCTTCCTCCCCCCTCCCTCTCCCTTCCTCCCCCCTCCCTCTCCCTTCCTCACTACCTCCATCCATCTATCTCCCTTCCTCCTCCATCTCCCTCCCTCTCTATTTCTCTTTCTTTATATCTCTCTCTCCCTCCCTCCTTACCCTCCTCTCTCTCACTATCTCTCTCTTCCTCTCTCCCTCCCTCTCTCCCTCCCCCTCCCTCTCCCTTCCTCTCTCCCTCCTCCTCCCCCTCCCTCTCCCTTCCTCCCTCCCTACCTTCCTCCCCCTCCCTCTCTATTGCTCTGTTTTTATCTCCCTCTCTCTCTCCCTCCTTTCCCTCCTCTCTCTCACCACCTCTTTCTCTCGCTCTTCCTTCTCTTTTTCTCTTTTGCCTCTTCCCGTTCCTCCGTGGGGTCGACATTTCTGACCAGTCGTCTTCACTCTGCTGGTCCCCTCCCTCCAGTCATCCCCCAACAAGCCTTTCTCACTATAACCATCCCTTACACTCTCCATCCATCTCCTTCTCGGTCTCTCTTTGTCTTTCCCCCCATCCACCTTTGCTCCCGTCAATCCCCTCCCCACGGAGTTTTCGTCATTCCTCATGACATGGCCGTGCCATGCGTACACCTTTCTCTCTCTCTCTCTCTCTCTCTCTCTCTCTCTCTCTCTCTCTCTCTCTCTCTCTCTCTTTCTCTCTCTCTCTACTTTTCTCTCTACCTTATCCTGCCTCGCATCTGCACACATTCAGATGATTATCCTCGTCTCTCCTACATTAGGTTTCCTCCTTCCTTGGATCTTCTCTACTCCCCATGTCTCTTCTCCATACATCGCATCTGATCCTACTACCGTTTCATGTACAATTCTTTTAAAGTTCACTTTGAGCCTTTTGTCGCATAGCATGCCAAAGGTTTTTTCTTCTAATTCTTCCATCCCGACTGCACGGTTTGTGTTATCACTGGCACCAGCTCCCCTTCCCTGGACACCGTTGATCCAAGGCACTTGAACTTAGCCACATTTTTCAGTTCCTCCCCTTCCTTCCATTCCTCACCACTCCACCATCCACCATCGCAAAAAACCTTTTTTTTTTTTTTTTTTTTTTTTTTTTTTTTACAACCAGTCTTTAATCCCTCTTCTGTAGAGTCTGTCTCCAGCTTCCGCTTCAGCTTACCCCCTACTTGTGCCGCCTATAACGACGATGTCATCTGCAAACAGCAGATGGTTTAAGTCCTTATCACACTGAGCTATTTTCCCTCCAACCTCCAATTCATCGGCGGTACCGCCCACCTCCAGCACTTTATTCCTCCGAAAAATCACTTAAGGCAAACTATTTAGTTTTCCCAAAATTTCACATAGAATATCAATTGATAAGCAGGAAGAGAATTAGTTTCATCCAGGATTTCAGATTCCGTCCCAAAAACTGCGGGATGCAAATTTGCTCCGACAGTCGAAGGAAATTTTTCCCAGTGTGATAACCCCTTTAGAGGCACCCTGAGGTACATCAGCTCTTGTCCATCCTGATGGGCCTCCACTCCTCATCAGAGGTTCTTGTCCTCTCATACAAATTCTTTCTAGACCCTACTGGTGCTCTCCTCCCTCGTTATTCATCTTCGTAGCTCCTGTCTCGGCACCCTACCCTACGTTTTCTCCAGATCGGTAAAGTACATTACAGACCTCTTCTTTTCTTCATTTTTTTTATAATGTATCATTTCCAACAAAACACACACACACACACACACACACACACACACACACACACACACACACACACACACACACACACACACACACACACACACACACACACACAAATATATATATATATATATATATATATATATATATATATATATATATATACATACTCGTATGCAGAAAACCACCAAGGAAAATAATAGAATAGACCAAGTGCTTTTGTCTATTGAGACATTTCCAAGGTACATACACACGAGAAACAAGAGTAAATATATAAAAGAAGGGTGGTAAGGTGAAGGGACCGGTGGAACGTTGGTTCGTCGGGAAATGTACACATACATACATGTACACATGTATACATACGTACATACATGCATGCATATATCCATATTTGGTCGTGGCACGCCTATGAAATGGCTGTTACCTCGACTTAAGGTGTGTTTGTGTATACATTGATATCAGGGCAGGTATCACCTTGCTGGCGTTAATCTTGCATGGCGGTTCTCTCTCTTTCTCTCTTTCTCTCTCTCTCTCTTTCTCTCTCTCTCTCTCTCTTCCCTTCCCTTCTCTCTCGCTCCTCCCCTCCTCTCTCTCTCTCTCTTCCCTCCCCTTCTCTCTCTATCTATCTATCCATCTCTCTCTCCCCCTCTCTCTCCCTCGCTCTCTCTATCTATCTCCCTCCCCTCTCTCTCTATCTATCTACCTATCTATTTATCTCTCTCTCTCTCTTTCTTCCCTCTCTACCCCCTCTCTCCCATCTCTCTCTCTCTCTCTCTCTCTCTCTCTCTCTCTCTCTCTCTCTCTCTCTCTCTCTCTCTCTCTCTCTCTCTCTCTCTCTCTCTCATCTCTACCTCTCTCTCTCTCTCTATGTGTGTGTTTGTGTATGTTCTTCATCCCTATTCATATTATTCTCCTTCCCTTCATCTCTGCTTCGGGCAGGGCGCGAATTTGAGCGAAAAACGCGAGAGCAAAGCTTTGTAAAATAGAATTCCATGTTCTCTCGCTGGACTTTGCTAAATCCTTTGACAAAGTAAGGCACGGAAGAAAAATACATTATGTTTGGTCAGAGCTCAAAGAATTATCATAGAAATTTACCACCTCCGAGTTGGAATCGTAATCATTTCAGATATTTCATAATAAATTCCAAAATGAATAAAAATTTCATAATTCAGAAATTTCTGAACTAATAAATATTTGTATCTGTTCACGTTAGTGAATGCACACGTACCCAAAACACACACACACACACACACACACACACACACACACACACACACACACACACACACACACACACACACACACACACACACACACACACACACACACACACACACACACACACACACACACACACACACACACACACACACACACACACACACACACACACACACACACACACACACACACACACACACACATGTATATATATATGTATATATATAATATATATATATATATATATATATATATATATATATATATATATATATATATGCGTGTGTCCATATATAACATACATATATTTATGCACACATACATACATATATGTATATACATACATGCACATATATGCTCAAACATGTACGTACATACATACATGTACATGTGCACACACATACACATACATACATGTATGCATACATACATATACACGTGGTGGTAGGGAGGCCAGGTACACAAGACTGGCTTCATGAAAGGGTAATACGATGTTGGAAGATTGTTGACTGAATTT
>NC_134802.1:35113885-35118885 GCF_046742065.1 Oratosquilla oratoria
TGATATAAGACAGTAAATGAAAAAGTAGTATTCGTGATGGTTGGTGCTTAAATGTAAAGGGAAAAAAAATGGGACAATTGAGAAAATGCACACTATATGCGAATCCTAGCTAAGATGCGGTCAGATCACCTAAAGCTTTTACGGGTGGGGGGGTGAGGTGATGGAGGAGGGGTGTGAGGTGGAAGAGGAGGGGGAGAGGGATGGGGAGGTGGAGAAGTGGGGTGGTGAGGTAGAAGGGGAGGTAATTGCATGTTCCATATCCAGCTGTCATCCCAATCCATTAAGTTATTTTAGCCTTCTCTCAAAACCAGTAATTGATTCAGCGCTCAGTACAGGGTTACTATGTCTATTCCATTCGTAAACAACTCTGTTGGTATATCAGTTCTTGTATTATTTCCTTCTTAAACCCGCTTCCTTCTGTCCCGTGAACGGCGGTGCCCGGATGAGCTCGGGCGTAGAGTGTCCGGTCCAATCAAGAGTTTTTCGGGTGTAGAGTTACTATGACAACTAATCCTTCTCCCTTCCCCCCAAAAAGAAAATCTTGTCTTTCGTTTCTATTTTTTCTTCTTCTTCTTTTTCTTCTTTTTTCTTCTTCTTCCTCCTCCTTTTCTTTTTCATCTTTATCTTCTTCTTGTGCTCCTCCTCCTCCTCCTCTTTTTTTTTATCTTCTTCTTCTTCTTCTATCTCTTCTTTTCCCTTCTAATTCTTCTCGATCTTTTTTCATTCCTTCTTCTTTCTCTTTTTTCACTTTCTTCCTGTTCGTTCTTTTTCTTTCTCTTCTTCCTCTTACTCTTTCTCATCTTCCCACTCTTTTTGTTTTTCTTTTTTGTTTTTACTTTTGTTCTTCTTTTTTCTTCTCTCGCTGAATAATTTACTGAGTTGGCTCAGTGTATGCATCTCTTAGAAACACAGCCAAACTCCTTTATATTTGACCATTCTTCAGGATAGAATCTCTGGTTCGAGGACATTTCTCTTCAAGGCTGTCGTGATGTCCATGGAAATATGAAATGGCATATATATATATATATATATATATATATATATATATATATATATATATATATATATATATATATATGCAAAGTAGACCACTTGGAAAAAGAAACTAACGAAGCAGAGCGCTTTCGTATATTACATCTTCAGTGCAACAAGTAATATACGAAAGCGCTCTGCTTCGTTAGTTTCTTTTTCCAAGTGGTCTACTTTGCATAAGTGAACACACGTACCCGTGTTCTTATTAGCATATATATATATATATATATATATATATATATATATATATATATATATATATATACATACACGTATATATACATATACATGTATAAATATATGTATTTTTGCTAACTACAAAGGACATCGGAAAGAAACATAAGTTCCCAAGCGCTTTTGTGTTATTCACATCTTCAGGGGAATACAGACGAAAATGGTAATACAGTAATGTTTAAAATACAAGAGACTAAACACTGTCAGTACACAAAAAGCCACAAATGAAAAAGAATAGATCTTCGAGAACAACACAAATCACCAAATTACTTTTGGTCACTTACAATTAGATCACAAATTTTGTTGATGATGAATTTATCTAATTTATAAATGCCATTACTGATATTAAAATTAGAACCTTCAGAATGTTCTATTATACTAATTTCTGTAATGTTTCTTTTGACAAATGAATTACAAGAAAGAATAGAGAAAGCATTGGTTTGATTATTACAATGATTGAAATCTTTCATGTAAACAAAGGGCATTGGATACTTGTGCTGTTTTAACACTATATTTGTGTTGTTTAATTCTGGTTGATATTTCTTTGCCTGTCTGTCCAATGTAACATTTTTCATAGTCTCTGCAGAGATTGTGAAAAGTATTCTCTTGAAGATGTTAATAACACGAAAGCGCTTGGGAATTTCTGTTTTTTTTCTTCCGATTTTTTTTTTGTGGCTACCAGCAAGATTTTTGGATCACGTGTTTATTTGATAATGCATATATATATATATATATATGTATATATACATATATATATATATATATATATTTATGCATACATATATACATATACAAAAAATTAAAACATACACCTACTGTAAACCCAATTATTGTCCCAATCGTCTTAGCACCTTGTGGATGAATGTTCATCCCTATACCCCGACATACTGCTTGTGTCTAAGGCAATGGAGCATCACACAGAGCCTTGACTGCAGGGGCCGACAGCCGAAGGTGGTGTATCCCCACCGCTTCATTCACAGGGCGATCCTCTCCCCTGCTCCCTCCTTCTTTCGCTTGAGAAATTTATGGACCAGACAAGAACATCCTTTCGGAACGCAGCATTTCCTCATCCAATTACCACCACATTCCATTCTCTCCTGTCGCTTGCTCTCCCTTTGTTGCTCGACAGACATTCCTCTTGCATCTATTACTGCTACCTCCCTGTCCATCCCACTCATTCTGGATCTGCTCAAGGTCACTCCATCTACTTCTACTTTTTTCTCAATCTTTCTCACTCGTTCTTTTGTCAAAAATAAACAAATAAACAATAACATAGATAAAGATAAATAGACATATAATAACCTAATTACAGGAAACTTTATAGAAATATAATCAATATTGGTCAAAGAAAGACATAGTTGCATAGATCTGGCAGACCCTGGGTCAGATTTGGTTGTCTGCGGGGTTACGTGGGTTGCCCACCCTGCGCGGTGGCTGGGTACTTCTGTAGAGGCTTGGCGAACTATAGAATCTCTAGAATCTTGTTTTGCGTTTACCGTAATGCTCTGGGTGGTCATATCTCCTGTTGATGTTGGTACGTGATTGTAAGAGGCTGGCACATTGAGGTAGACAAGTAGGTAGATAGAGGGGTAGAAGTGTAATATTATTCGGAAGAAAAGAAAAAGAAAATTACGTTTAATTAACCCCAGATAGATACCTTTATACTTGAAAGAGGCATGGGGCCTACAGATGAGTGGCTTCCAATACAATGATGAAAAGAAAGTGAAGAAAATTTAAGTGACTGAGGAATTACTGAAAGTGTTGGTAGCAGTAGAACTAACAGCGATTGGTTAAAAAAACCCAGAAGATATAAACTTAATGGCATTCCATTGTCATTAGCTTGGCACCCGCTGACACTGATGTCATCGGCGCGCTGTCACGCTGACGGTGACGTCACAGCCAATGGTTCTTGTGAACGAGTCTGTGACATCAGCCACGCGTTCTTATTATCAGAGGGACTCGGAATGGGTGTCAGTGACGGGGTGCCATTTGTCATGGCACCAGTGCCAGTTGACTTGACATGCTACCTTGAGTGCCAACTCACAGACAAACCCGAGCCCTCAAACCCTGTGAGGACTTTATTCACTTTATTTTGTCTACCACCAGGCGATTTTATTCAGCTAAGTAAGAATCTCTGGACTCTTTATTAAAGGTTAAAGGTGTGATATGTAGTCCTGTCTGTCAGTGTCTCCCCTCAGTCTCTTTCTCTCTCTATCTCTATCTCTATCTCTATCTCTCTCTGTCATTTATACAAGCAGCATCACAGCCATTACTGTCAAGTGAGCACTTGTCAGAGATGACGATTATCATTATTTTTGGGCAATGTGACCTTCGGCGGTGTGTATCCCGTCCACGTCTTCAAGAAACAGCCGAGCCTTGATACCAGAAGGACCAAGAAGGAGTCTGCAAGACCCTGAAGACCTCTGGACGGACACGAACCTACGACCTTAGTACAAAGGCCGAGCGGGCTGGCCACTGGGCTACTACACCTCTTTAGAAAGGGTGAAGTGAGTAGGGGTGGGGGGAAGGGGGAGGCTGGGGGAAAGGGAGGAAAGCAAGGGAGGGGGAGTAGGTGGGTTGCAGAGACCTTTGAGACCATAACGAGGCTAGATGCTGAATGATTTGTAAACAGACTAGTTAATCTGGTGAATAACTAAGTCAAAACGCAGTGTAGGAAATTGGTGAGACACTATTTATCAAAATCCTAAGACATCGTCTTTTATTATAGGAATACAATAGCTTCTTCGAAAATTTTGTTCTGTCTTTCAACAACTAACCAATTGAGGAAGCTCTTTCTGCCTTCTCAATTATGTCCACGTTCTGGTAGATGAAGTGGATTTAATTTTTGTCCGGAGAGATTAAAGGGGAACGAGAGGAAAGAAGCACTGACGGAAAGGCAAAGAGAGAAGGCACGAAGAGACATAAAGAAGGAAACTGAAAGTAAAAATGAAAATAGAATTGGGACTGTGGAGGTGCAGTGAGGGGCAGGAAAAGGACACTTTCGTCAACCATAACCAGCGCTTCTATCCCTGAGAACAATATCGAGCCGAAGAGGAGGAGGAGGAGGAGGAGGAGGGTAGAAATCTAAAAGTGATCAGCGCTTTTCTTTGAGCGGAAATTAGCCTTTAATCTTAAAAGAATGCTTCGTAACTCTGGTCCTGAGGGGTGTCCTAACGGGGAGGAAATGGACGAAGACATATGGATAAGAAGAGTGACAGAAGAAAGGCATGTGGATAAGTATGGGTAAGGATATATGGAGCGTAATACGTACAGGAAGAAATAGGGATAAGGATAGAACTGTGGATAGATATAGGGATAGATGTTTGAAAGTCGTGATAAGGATAAGGATAAGGTTGGGGATATGGATAGAAATACATAACGGTGGAGAGAAGAGCAGAGATATGGATAGGGATAGGCATATAGAGACTGGGTTAAGTATATCGGTAGATATTGAGATATAGGGATTGGAATGTGTATAGGGAGAGAGATAAGGATAGGGATAGGGATATATGATCTGGGATAGGTATAAGGATAATGATACGAAATAAATTAGGGTTATGGATAAATACAAAGATGATTATGGGTATAGGGGTCTGATTAGTAATAGGGATAAATGTGGGGAAACAGGTAGGAATTGGGATAAGGATAAGGATAGAGAATTGGTGAAAGAGAGCCTCTGGTAGCGATGCCGGAGGCCTTAGGGCCGCGGTTAAGGCTATGCCAGCCAGCCAGCC
>NC_134802.1:35126385-35128885 GCF_046742065.1 Oratosquilla oratoria
GGCTCATGTTGCACTCCAGAAGAACTAGTTTACTGAACACTGCAGGGGAAGGATCACAGACCTGGCCGTTTGGTCTCCCACTCTCCAGTTGATCAATAGTTACCTCGAGTTCCTCTGATCAGAAAGCCGAGGCCCCACGGGAGCTGGCAACGGTCCCTGGGCTCTTCCACAGACTATTTCCCAGAGGAGAAATGATAGGCTGAATGCCAACCGCTCGGGGTTGCACCTTTGAGTAGAAGTAAGGATGTCCAGGGTGCTGGGAGAAGAAGGGTCATGGAAATGGTTTAATTCAGTGTCTGCCCAGTGAGATCTCAGTAGCCTTATGTAGTCAGGTCTAGGTAGTGTAGCAGTATCTAAACATCTTGTTACAGAGATTACAGTTTCTATATGAGTACACGGAACAGACTTTTCCAGTACCCCGGACATTTATTTCAACACCCCAAGGGGAGCTAGTACCCCAGGTGACACTGCGGGAGAACATGATGCTCAGATTACCCATGGGTTACGGGCAGTGGTGTGCAGGGGGTGGGGTGGAAGTTGAAGTCACTTCTCCAAGCCTTTGGAGTTTATAACAAGTCAGTCATATGGGAATAATAATGTTATTACCATTGTGAAAATTCATGCACTGCCTGCCAGCCAACAGGCGATTTTTTCAGCTGATGAAAACTTCATCTCTCCCTCTTTTTATTTTATTATATTTATTTATTTCATTATCATTATTATTATTATTATTAATTATTATTATTATCATTATTATTATTGTTATTACTATTATTATTATTATTGTCATTATTATTATTATCATTATTATCATTATTATTATTATTATTGTTATTATTATTATCATTATTATTGTTATTATCATTACATCATGTAATTTAGCTTTGTAGGCCCATCATAGCCGCCATCAGAAAAGATATATATTGATTAAACTACTCGTCCTATGGGATTCGAACCTTGGGTCGCGCATCTTGAGGATAGGACGCCAGCGATTACGCCACGACGGGTGTATAAAAGAAGCAGTTTGGAACTAATCCTGCACTATCCCGACATCAACTCCCGATGTGTGTGCATCGCAATCTGTTTCACCCAATCTGTTATTCAGGAGAGCCATCCGACAAGATGTATGTTCTTGAATTGAATGTACTATTCTCATTTATTTCATATAACAACGTCCCCCCCCATTACTGTTCCTTCGGCTGTGATGTTTGAAAAAAAAACTCATCAAAGTGCGCCACATGGTCGAACGGGATTCGGAGTGGAATTCTGCCATTTACCGTTTTTTCAAATGTTCTTTTGTGTATTTCCAGAACGCACTCTTCTGGAGAGGTCTGGAAAACGACCTGATCCTTTAATCCGAAGTCAAAGATTTTTTTCTCTTTTTTTTTTTGAGTCAACGTCAGTCTTCGTTTTTTTTTTTTTTTTTTTTTTTTTTTTTTTTTTTTTTTTTTTTTTTTTTTTTTTTTTTTTTTTTTTTTTTTTTTGAGTCGTTCGTACACGAAGACCCGCGTGACCGACGCCTCAGCTCTGCTACGTCTTAACAAAGAATAAAATTGTTTCCCTATGGGTCCCTTCCCTGACTCCGGAGCCCCCTTTCGCTAAGCCAACCTAACCTAACCATTCTTTACTTTAACTTACCCAATCTGTCTTTAACTTACCTAACGTAATCTACCCAACCTAACCTAATCTACTCTAACCTATCCTAACCCAACCTAACTTTGCCTAACCTAAATGTAACCTACCCTAACCCAATCTAACCTAACATAACCAAATCTACCCTAACCGATCCCAACATAACCTAACCTAACTTTACCTAAATTAACATAATCAACCCTAATTTAACGTAACTCTACCTTACCTAACTTAACCTAACCAAGCCCAACCTAACCTAACCTAGATTTAATTCACCTAACCTCACATAAATCAGGTTTCTAGAAAAGTAAATCTCCAAGGAGAAGGACTCGAACCCAAGAACCACGAGACACACCAATCACGTGACCACCACAGATCTCAGTGTATGCAGCGTCCTGCCCATACACTGAAGAGGTAGGAGGAGGAGGAGTGAGGGAGGGTAGGGACTGTGTCCCATAATGAGGTGTGGGAGAGAGGGGGAGGGAGGGGGAGGGAGACGTGGTGGGTGGGGGAGGAGGGAAGGGACTGACCGGAAATGGGATTCCTTTTGTGTGAGTAGTGACCAACCAGTTTGGCGACAAATGGACTTCGTCCCATGCGGGTTACCTGCTGGAACCGTTAAGCAGAGATTGGAGGACGCGGATATTCCAGAATGATGCAAATATATCTTACGTTATTGTTGTATTAATTCATTTTTTGACATGTAAATAAGATTTGTGCTTAGGAAATATTTATCATAAAGAACTATTCTAGATTAAACATATTAAGGTATTTAACAATGATAAGTATATGTGTAGTTTCGACATGTCATAGGGTCAGTTTCTAGTGTCCGGAGGAATACATCATCAGGTGATTAGAATGAATTTGG
>NC_134802.1:35133885-35143885 GCF_046742065.1 Oratosquilla oratoria
GAGTGTTAATCAAAGGACCCGTCACCCTTACAGACTAGGGTCTTGCCTTCAGCTGAATAAAGTCCCAAGGATTTAGGTCACGCTTTGGAGGAGGTCATCATCTATTCGAGAGGTGCCAGAGCTCTTGGCACCGGTGCCAACGCTCTGTGGACCTGGAAGACGCCCATCTCTGATCCGCGGCAGACACCTCCTCCCGTTTTGGGTCTCCGAAGATCGTTTAGGTCTTGAAGGGAAGAACGAAAAAGTGTTTTTTGGGCGTTGGGGGAGGGGGGGGTTGTGGAGTCAGGGGGTTTACTGTCTCTGACCCCCCCCCCACACACACACACGCAGCCATCCCTGTCACCTTGGTCTAAAGTGCTCTGTCAGCAAGGGCAGCTGGCAGTCACTGATAGCCCTTAGGGATCAAGACCTCGCCTCCTGGTTGACGATGCGCGGAAGATGAATGAAAATAAAATTACCATAATTACCGATGATAGACGATTTTATTCGGCGCTTCCATCCCCGAAGAAAATGGGAACGAGAGGGGTGGGGGGGGGGGCTGAGCGTGGAACCACAAAGGGGTCACTGAACAGAAAATGGTGGAGAACCATTAATAATGGTAGTGAGGACTGATGCGGGTTGCCACAGTGTAATGACGTCATCCCCCACCTTCGACCTCACGCTGGACTGAATAAAGTCGCCTGGGATCTGCCAGAATAAAACCTGTAATGAGTTTCACCGTGACAAGCATCTACATCGGTGGTCCTCGACAGTGGGGGGGGAGGGGGGCGCATAGACCCCCATAGGGGGTGTTGTCAGATTTCTAGGTGGGCCCACATGAAAGAAACAAATTATTATGAAGCTGTAGAAGACTTCTGTTGAATCAGAACCATACGTTTATAGGTTATTTGTGTGCGCCCGTGCTACAAGCATTTTCGTTTTATGTAATACAGCTGAAATCTATACACGTGTTAGATATCATTGATTCGGTTCAACTTTGTGAATTTTCCTCTATCAGGAGGCCAGGACGCTGACCCTTACAGAGGACTTTATAGCGTGGAATTTAATGAACCATTCCCTTGGTCCAACTCGCTGGCGGCTGGGTTCGAACTGCCGTCAACTTGACCTCCGCCGCAAGTAGCGACGCTCTAACCCGCTCGGCCAGCGAGGGTCCGTTATTCGGAAGATATATATTTCTCGATTTATTTTATTTTCACTGCTATGTTAAATCGAAGAATGTTTTTTTTTTCCGAAAACAGCCTCGAGGGTCAAAGAGGTCATAAGAAGGTCAGACGAGAAGAGGTCAAGCTGAACCAGATCGTTGGGCTTTGGTCAAAGTAAAGTACGTTAAGGTTAACTGAAGGATTAACTCGAAGGAATGTGCAACTGTGGCAGTTTAAGCTCTAAACTCGCCTCGTAATTGCTGTGTCCTGGGTTCGATCCCAACAGACACCACCAAGGGCAAAGAAACGGTTTCGGCCGCAGTGAAGCGACTCTTGCCGTAGGCTCCTCCCCTTGAATGGGCATAAGAACATAAGAAAGAAGGAGACTGCAAGAGGCCATAAGGCCTACACTAGGCAGTTCCATGCCCATGACCACCTGTCTGAGGGGTCCGGTCCCTCCTGCTGGTGACCTCTTCAGCGCGTGACCGACTCCTCAGGAGAAGGAGACTGCAAGAGACCATAAGGCCTACACTAGGCAGTTCCATGTCCATGACCACCTATCACCCACATCCATATTGTTGTCTGAAATAAATCTCCCCTTCCGCAATTTTTTTTCCGTTCCTCCTAAGCATCTCCCCTTCACTTCTTGCTGCTCAGAACGTTGAATACTGATAGTATAGATAAGAATAGATATAAATGTAAATATAAGTATGAATATAGATATAAATGTAAATATGAATGTCAATACATAGAACATTGAATACTTTATAGTATAAGAATAAATATAAGTGTAAATGTATAAATTCCAATAGAGATATAAATGTAAATATAAATATAAATGTCAGTATAGATATAGAACGTTCAGTGCTTGATAGTATAAATAGAAATAAATATAAATGTAAATGTAAGTATGAATGCCAGTATAAACATAAATTTAAATATGAATATGTATGTCACTATAGATATAAGTGTAAATATGAAAATAAATGCAAGTATAAATGTAAATATAAATACGAATATCAATATAGATTTACTGGAAGTGTCTATATGAAAATAAATGTAAATATTAATATAGATATAGATTATAAATATAAGTGTTTTTTCTAAATGTAAATATGAATGAAATAGATATCAATAAGCAAATTAATATAAACATAGATATAGATAAAAATGTACTGTATATGAATGATATGAATATGTTTGGAGGTAATGATAAATGTTGATACTACATATAAGTAACATCCAAGACATACGTCGGATATTATTACACTGTTGTACAAAAAAAGTCCTTTTTTCATGTGTGAGACGTGAGGGCGAAGATGGCAGAATTAATTGCCGCATTTGTACAAAGAATGTACTGTGGAAGTAATATGAAATGTTATTATTGCATAAAGTAAACAACTACAGATATGAAGGTGAAATGTACATAGAACTTAGGAAGGCGGTGGGGAGAGGGGGGTTTGGGAAGGGGTGGGGAGTGGGGTTGGGTGGGGAGGCTGGGGTGGGGGAGTGGAGAGTGGTGGTTGGGTAGGGGTGGGTAGGGTGGGTTTGGTAAGTTGGAATTGGGTGGAGAGTTGAGGTTGGGTGGAGATGGGGAGTGGGGGTCGGGAGGGAGTGGGGGGGGGTGCTAGAGACTCTGCGGCTCCCTTTACATGCTTTGTGCTGGCGAGGACCAGACTGTTTTGTTCAGATGGAGACAGACTCCTGACAAACGGCATCTCGATCTTCTCAATGCCCTCCCCAACACCCTCAGTTTTATCCATAGTGTGTGTGTGCGTGTGTGTGTGTATATACTGTATATATATATATATACACATGCATAGTGATGGTAATGCTGTACAACAATAACAACAACAATAATTACAATGATAATAAGATTATTATTATTATCGTCATATACTATTATCATGTATTGTCATTATTATCGATATCATCATAAGCATTATTGTTTGGCTTCCGCTGAAGCAATGCAAGGAAGAAGCTAATTGATGTATTGGAACGAGAGATAGATGATGTCTATTGTACGGAAGGGGGGGACGGATGAGGGGGGAAAGGAGGAGTGTGGGGGGTTAGCCATTTCTGGTGGGTGCAGGGGGGGGGCTAGGGGGGAGATCCCTTCACTTGCTAGGTCTGCCAGCGAGCGAGCGCGTGCCGGCGCGGGGGGGAAAAAAGGCTTCGTGAGCGATGGAGCTGAATAACTTCATTGTTTACGCTAATGGAGGGAGTGGGGGACTGTAATATTGTACAAACTCGAGCCCCCCTCGCCCTCAGGGGGATTTAGCTGGGGGAGGGGAGGGGAAGGACGCTTCTTCAGGTAACCCTGGGATCCCCCTTCCCCCTCCCCCCCTCCCCATCCTTCTTTCTCACTGCTACAGGTGAGTACACATGTACTATCGCGCGCGCGCGCGCATGTACACCAAAGCGACGTTATATGTACAGGTATTCCGTGTATAAAAGGTTCTTGCCTATGTGTATATGTACATGTAAACGCATATGTGCAGCTTTCTACAAACATGACTACAATAATACTAAAGGGTACACATGTTTAGATGTATGTATATATATATATATATATATATATATATATACATATATATACATATGTATATATATACATATGTATATATATACATATGTATATATATATACATATATATGTATATATATGAATATATACATATATATATGTATATATATACATATATATGTATATATATATATACATATATATATATATATATATATATATATACGTGTGTGTTTTTTGTATGTGTACACATGTATGTGTGTATTGTTCTGGCTCTCGCCAAGCGATTTTATTCGGCCAAGAGACCCAATGCCCCGTGTTTAAGAGTCACAAATATACTCTTAATATGCTGTGAGTATTATATACAAGAATAAGATATTTTTGTTATTTATTCTGGCTGACGTCAGTCGATTCTGCTTAGCCGTAGGCACACCTACCTGATAGAGGGTTACCTTAAGCTCGAGTTAACCTTTTATCGGCCACTGCAGCGGGTTATGGTTTATGCTTTTATGCTGTTGGCAGACTATTCTAGTTTGCTCAGTAATACGGAGCTCTTTTTGGAGTACATTGCTGTACTACAGAAAATAAGTTCCTAGCATTAGCAAGAACAAAGCCTTTAAAGTTGGCATTGGGATTTCCAAAGTTTGCTAAACCTTTTTTATTTCGAATCCAGATAACACGCACAAAAATACATGGCTAGATAGAGAAAAAGCGCGCACGAGAGAGCGAGAGAGAAAGCTAGAGAAAGAGAGAGAGGGAGAGAAGGGCCGTCAATGGCAATTTTTCCGCGCTCAGGTAAGCACGGATGCTGCATGAGCGCTCAGGCGCGCGCGCGCGCGTAGCCGACGGGGTCTTTCTGGAAGAGATATAGCAAAGTGCTCACAGGGCTTATCCGCACCCAGCCTCTGTGTGTGTGTGTGTGTGTGTGTGTGTGTGTGTGTGTGTGTGTGTGTGTGCGTGTGTGTGCGCGCGCGTGTGCGTGTGTGTGCGTGCGTGCGTGTGTATTTACCTAGTTGTATCTTACGGGAAGGGGAGCTATGCTCATGGTGTCCCGTCTTTGTATCTCGCAGTGTCTAGTTTGCTCTTAAATATGTGTATAGTTTTTGCATACACTATTATTTTATCCAGTTTGTTCCAGATATCCATCACTCTGTGTGGAAAACTTTTTTTTTTCAGGTTTCTTCTATAACTATCTTTTTTGAGTTTCTTTTCATGTCCCCTTGTGTGTGTGTGTGCGTGCGTGTGTGTGTGTGTGTGTGTGTTTGTGTATATGTGTTTGTGTTTGCACCAAGATGTTGGTTATCTCAGGTGTTCACATATTTAATTCTTACTCAAAACTTCTCTGAGAAAGTCTCTCTTCTGCTGAGTACCCTCAACCAAATGTTCTCAACTTGCTTTCTTTATGTATCCCATCCTTTATGGACTACTGTTCTTTGGCGTCTCCGAGGCCACTTCAACACGAAATAGAATCACTAAACATTCACTAAATACCACTAGATTTCGGTTTGTGACCTCACTTGGGAGACCCTGGCCCACTAAGGGGTCATTGGACCACTGCTTATGGTCCACCGTGGTCCAAACGATACACTTTGGCTCACGTTGCTTTTAGTGTTATGTTAACAATACAGTTACCACACACGCGCACACACACACACACACACACACACACACACACACACACACACACACACACACACACACACACACACACACACACACACACACACTCGGTGGCGCGGTTGGTAGAGTCCCTGACTGTCACTACGGCGGTCTGGGTTCGAATCCTGCCCAGGGCTGAAATAATTTCAGTACCACTGCGCTTCGAGTCGGGGAGTGGGGAGTTGGGTGTATGTGGGTGTATGTGTACGTGTAAGGTCACAGCATTACTCATAGATCGGTCATACGAGTTCTGAGCTCTCTTTTGGAAGGGAAACAGCTGTCGATCACGAGTCCAACACGTGATCCAAAGACCAATGTGAAACACACATACACACACACACACACACACACACACACACACACACACACACACACACACACACACACACACACACACACACACACACACACACGCAAATACACTCACACGCTTCCCACCCTCATACTGAAGAAAATGTTCTTTTGTTATAAAGAACATGTTCGCTATAAGCTGTCTCACCACAATATTCATAAATGTTATAATACTCTAAATGTTTCTGTTCTTTATGACTGCAACCAGAAATATGATCAACTGTGTGCAGCCATTAGAACCCTCAGTATATAAATATCATCAAAAGGGATTGGCCAAAAAAGACCTTTACAGACGGCATATCATCAAAAAGTCCATTACCATTGGTATTATTTTGTGAGCTTGTCCTGTATCTGGTACTCAAAAATTCCTCTAATAATGTAGGCTTACGCTAAGCCTCACACAAGCAGTAATACCCACGGTTATTATCAGTAAATATTAAAAAGAAATGTGGGTTAGATCTCGGACTAGAAACGAACCTCACACTACAACTGACATGTTTATATTTTTTTATTCCGAATAAATGTTGGTGATATAAGATACTCTTCACTAGAAAGTTCTATTTTTGTTTTTGTTTTTTCTGATTCTATTTCAATATATATTTTATATATTTTTGTCATTCGCAGGTACGTACATGGTCCAGCCATAGGGAACAGCAACCTAACCACCTCGTATGTCATCCCAAGTACGCATGCGCAGAACTCCTGTGAGTACCTCTACCACGTCTAGTGAACCATCTCCTATGGACCAAAGGGTCTCTTGTCGATGGTTTTCGTAAGAATGGAGGAGACTGCCAGAGACCATAAGGCCTACACTAAGCAGTTCCATGTCCCTTAGCATATTTTATCCCTGTCCATAAAGTTATCTTCTCTGTAATCAACCAATTGTTTCGGCACTACCTACATGGTTACTAAGTCAATTCCCTTCGTTAACCACTAAATAGGTAAACCAGTTCTTGCCCATTTCCTTCTTAAACCTAAATTTGCCGAGAGTGAAGAAGCCTTTTCACATATACAGGGACAGAAGGATAGACTTGAGAAATGTTGAGGAACACAAGGATACAAGAAGTCCTCGTGTCGGCGGAGCCACAGCGAAGGAGTCCGCCGTTGCGTCCTCCGTAGGACTCGGGGTGGTCACCGGATGTGCATTGAAGGATCCTGGCCTACATGAGAACCGACATACATATGTGGTTATATACGAACACGAGACCGAGTTACTTAGAAAACCTAATGATAGAAATTATAATAATAATAATGAGAATATATATATATATATATATATATATATATATATATATATATATATATATATATATATATATATATATATATATATGTGTGTGTGTGTGTGTGTGTACACGAGCTAGCCGGGTTCGAGTCCTTGGCAGTACCGCGTTTCAATTTCTGCATGTTAGCCTCCATCGGGTCTCCCGATGTTGATGGCTTAGAATTAAAGTGCATTGTGATTGATAGAGATGTATCACTATTCACTGGGACCCATTCAGTGTTTAACACACACACACACACACACACACACACACACACACACACACACACACACACACACACACACACACACACACACACACACATATACAGTATATATATATATATATATATATATATATATATGACGTTCATCCTGGCAAACTCACATCCTTACCATCTCCATGGGGAGCGCAACATAAGCAACCGTAATAGTAACAGTTCATGACATTAATGGCAATGGTGAGATGGTAATGGTTATGTAATGGCAATGGTGAGATGGTGATGGTTATTATGATAATAATGGCCGCGGTATTAGTTTTATACGAGTGGAACTGACGCCAACTTTGAAGGATAAAAAACTTGGGGTGCCGGATTATAGGAAAGTTTTGTGTGTTTTAGTTTTATCTCTTCAACCATTCCCTCCTCCTCCTCCTCCTCCTCCTCCTCCTCCTCCTCCTCCTCCTCCTCCTCCTCCTCCTCCTCCTCCTCCTCCTCCTCCTCCTCCTCCTCCTCCTCCTCCTCCCCCTCTCTTCCTCCCTTGCTCCCCTGTCTTCCTTCTTCTCTCCCACCCAACCCAGATCTCCTCATTTTTCCACGCCATCATCTCCATCTCGCCTCTCTTTTCCTCTCGCTCTCTCTCTCTCTTTCTCATTCTCTCTCTCCTTTCCTTTCTCTCACTCTCTAACTCTATCTTTGTCTCTCTCTCATTCTCTCTCTCTCCTTCTCTTTCTCTCCCTCTCCCTCCCTCTCCCTCCCTCCCTCCCTCTTTCTCATTCTCTCTCTCTCTCCATCCTCTTTCTGTCTCTCTCTATATCTCTCATCTCTCTCTCTCTCTCTCTCTCTCTCTCTCTCTCTCTCTCTCTCTCTCTCTCTCTCTCTCTCTCTCTCTCTCTCTCTCTCTGTCTGTCTGTCTGTCTGTCTCCATATCTTCCACATTCACCAAGGTCACTGTGCATAATCTTAAGGGACTTCGGCGGCACCCATATGGCTCAGATTCACGCATCATTCTTTTGTGATTGGAGATTAATTTCCAGTATTTCCTTTAAGTATTTTAGTGACAACCCCTACGGATCAGAGCAATGCAGTGTACTTTTATAACTGGGGATTGATTTTAAGAGTATGCACGTCCCTTTCTACGTGTTCCAAAGTTCAACGACAGTCTAGTGATATCGTGGCCAGGCACTGAGGTACCAAGGAGATGATTAAAATCGCCTGGCGGCAAGCAGACAGTAAGGATATGCTTAACCCTCCCAATGAGGAAATAGACAAGCGGCAACCATAATAAAATAATAAACTCGGCCAGGGAGGGAGAGGGAGGGAGGGAGAGAGGGAGGGAGGGCTGATCGCTGTGTTCCTAATCACGGTGCAAGTATGTCTGATATTTGATTTTATATTGAAGTTTGGCAAAAATTGAAGAAGAAAAAGAAAATTGTCTTGTGTTGATGCCCATATAAGGTCTTCGAGGTGCAGACGACAATTTCGGAATTTGTGCATAAAAGGGGCTTCATTCCTTCCTCTTTGTCTTCTTGTTCTCCTTTTTCTCTTCTTCCTCTTTCGTTCTCTTCTTTTTCCTCTTTCATCTTTTGTCCTCCTCATATTCTTCCTCTTCTTTTCTTCTTTTTCTTCTTCATTTTTTTCGTTCTCTTCTTGTTTTGTCCTCTCATCTTCTTCCTCATCGTCTTCTTCCTTTGTCCTCCCCATCCATCTTCTTCCTCATCTTCTTCCTTTGTCCTCCCTATCTTCTTCATCTTCTTCTGTCTTCCCCATCTTCTTCCTCTTCTTCTTCATTTGTCCTCCCTATATACTTCCTCTTCTTTTTCTTCTTGTGTCCTTCCCATCTTCTTCCTTTTCTTTTTCTTCTTTGTCTTCCCACCTTCTTCTTCTTCTTCTTCTTCTTTTGTCCTCCACATCTTCCTTTTTTTCTTCTTTTGTCCTTCCCATCTTCTTCCTCTTTTTTCTACTTTTGTCCTCCCATCTTTTTCCTCTTTTTCTTCTTTTGTCCTCCCCATCTTCGTCTTCTTCTTTTGTTCTCCCCATCTTCCTCTTTTTTCTTCTTTTGTCCTTCCCATCTTCTTCCTCTTTTTTCTTCTTTTGTCCTCCCCATCTTTTTCCTCTTCTTTTGTCCTCCCCTTCTTCTTCTTCTTCTTCTTTTGTCCTCCCCATCTTCCTCTTTTTTCTTCTTTTGTCCTCCCCTTCTTCTTCTTCTTCTTTTGTCCTCCCCATCTTTTTCCTCTTCTTTTGTCCTCCCCTTCTTCTTCTTCTTTTGTCCTCCCCATCTTCCTCTTCTTCTTCTTCTTCTTCCTCTTCTTCCCAGCGCACAAAGAATAAGAGGGAGGGAGGGAGGGAAGTCCTCGAAGTGGGTGCTATGGATTCGGACTCCTGAAGGGGTCGGCGACGGCGACGGCGGTAAGGTAAGGACCTTCCTCCCCAGACTCGAACCTTCTGGAAGGCCACATCCGCCCTAAGCTCTTTGGACTCTTAGAACGCTCTCTCGCCTTTGCTCTTTCACTTGCTCTCTTCAGCTCTTAGACTCTTGGCGGCTTCAAGAAAACCTCGAGAGCTCGCACGCACTTGTTCTCTCTTCTTGAGAGGAGTTCGTGTGCTTTGGTCTCGCTCTTAAAGGCTTCTGTGGTGTAATAAAAGAGCACTCGCGTGCACGCGCACACACACACACGCACACACACACACACACACACACACACACACACACACACACACACACACACACACACACACACACACACACACACACACACACACACACACACACACACACACACACACACACACACACACACACACACACACACACACACACACACATTCCACTCGGTGG
>NC_134802.1:35148885-35151385 GCF_046742065.1 Oratosquilla oratoria
CCATCCCAGGTCCTCCCCACCTCCTCCACTTCGTCTTCATCCTCCTCCTCACTCTTCTTGTCTTCGTCCTCCTTCTCTTTCTTTCCAACTCCTCCCCACCTCCTCCTCCTCTCCAAGTCTTCCTCTTCGTCTTCTTCCTCCTCCTCCCACTCCTCTTCCATCCCAGGTCCTCCCCACACCCTCCACTTCGTCTTCTTCCTCGTCCTCACTCTTCTTGTCTTCGTCCTCCTTCTCTTTCTTTCCAACTCCTCCCCACCTCCTCCTCCTCTCCAACTCTTCCTCTTCGTCTTCCTCTTCCTCCACCCACCTCTCATTCCCAACTCCTCCTTCTCCTCACCTCTTCCTCCTCCTCCCCACCTCCTCCTCCGCCCTCACATCCCTCTCCTCCCCCACATCCCTCTCCTCCCCACCTCCTCTTCTCTTCTTCTTCTTCCTCCTCCCCACCTCCTCCTCTTCCTCCCCTCCCCCCTTGCCGCGGACCTTTCTGTGGAACGACTTGCTCCATCGTTGGTTATTCCTCGCCTATGATGACATCAGCTGCTCTTTCTCAGGGAGGAGGAGGAGGAGGAGGAGGAGGAGCGCCGCCCCCGTCGCCGAATTTTGAGGAATATGATGATATGATCCCGGGGTCCGATCGCGAGGGAGGGGGGCGGGAGAGAGGAAGGAAAGTTTGGGGGGAGGGGGAGGAGGAGGGTGGAGAGAGCGAGGGGAAGGAAGGGGGTGATACAGAATGGGGTTGGAGAGGGAAGGGGGAGAGGGAGGTAGGGGGAGAGGGAGGGAGATGGAGAGGGAGGGAGGGGGAGAGGGAGGGAGGGAAGTGGGCGAGGAAGGGAATAGGAAGGACGGGGAAAAAGAAAGAGGGGAAGGGACGGGGTTAGAGAGGGAAGGGGAAGGTAGGTAGGAGGAGAGGGAGGGAGGGAGGGAGGGAGGGAGGGAGGGAGGGAAGTGGGTGAGAGGGGAGAAAAGGGAAGGAAATAGGAGGGACGGGAGAGAGAGCGAGGGGAAGGAAGGGGGTTAGAGAGTGAAAGGGGGAGAGGGAGGGAGGGGGAGAGGGAGGGAGGGGGAGAGGGAGGGAGGGAAGTGGGTGAGAGGGGAGAAAAGGGAAGGACGGGGAGAGAGTGAGGGGAAGGAAGGGGGTTAGAGAGTGAAAGGGAAGGGAGGTAGGGGGAGAGGGAGAGAGGGAAGTGGGTGAGTTTTTATTATTTTATTTTTATTATTATTATTATCATTATTTGGGAGTGAATTATCACTTCCACGGGATTTGTTTGAGCCCTTGTGCGAAGGGAGAAATGGGAAGGGAATAGGAAGGACGGGGAGAGAGAGCGAGGGGAAGGGAGGGGGATGATAGGAAAGGGGGCTGGAGAGGGAAGAAAAGGGAGAGGGGGGATGGGGAAAGGAGAATGGGAGGAGGAAAGTAGAGAGAGAGGGGGGGAAGGAGAGAGGTAGAGAGAGGGAGTGGGAAGGGAGGAAGGGAAGCGAAACGGTGGTGAAGGAGGAGGAAGACTGTATAAATGGAAAAGGAGGGGATTAGGGAAGGAGGAGCAGGAGGGGATGAGGAAGACTAGGAGGAGGGAGAGGAGGAGGAGGAGGAAGAGGAGGAGGAGTGAGAAGGTGGGGAGTGGAGGGTAGAATGAAGAAGAAGACTTAGAAGACTCAAAGGCCACATATAATTTGCCTTTCCCCCTTAATGGAATGTTCAAATTTGTTCACCTTTCGTAGCACTGTAGTGTTCACACGTGTTCAGCTGTCGTGGCAGTGGAGCGGAACACCTCGCCGTCGGATGGTCCACAAGGATAGAAACGCTGGTAAACTACGGCTATCGATTGTCTCCCCCATGAGATGGGGATTGAGCGAAACGTCCACTTCCAAAATGTCTACACTTCTTATGTATATGATATATATATATATATATATATATATATATATATATATATATATATATATATATATACATATATATATATATATATATATATACATACACCCGTATATCTGTAGAAAGTGACTGGATTTTTCTTAGTTAATTTAGGGTAGTCTAGGTTAGGTTGAACTAGGTTAGGTTTGGCTATATAAGGTTAGGTTAGGATATATGGGGTTAGGTAATGTACAGGTAAAGTTAAGTTTGTTTATATTGGCTTGATGTTTGGAGAGGTAGAATTTTGTAATCCAGCCACATTATGCCCAGGCCCCCTTTCCTCTTACTCCCTTCCCTCTTGGCCCCTTTCTTCCGTCCTCTTCCCTCCTCCCCTTCCCTCTTCCCCCTCCTTTTCCTTCCTACCCTCCCCCTAGCTTTTGTCTTCTCCCCTTTCACCTCCCCCTTCACCCTTACCTCCTTCCCCCAACTCCCCTCCCCTTCCCTCCTCCCCCTCCCCATCCCTCCACTCCTTTTCCCTCCTCCTCTTCCCTTCTCCCCTCCTTTTCCCACCTCCTCTTCTCCCTTCCTCTCCCCCGTCCCTTCCCTCCTCCCCCTCCCGTCCTCTTCCCTTTTCCCGTCCCCCTC
>NC_134802.1:35161385-35163885 GCF_046742065.1 Oratosquilla oratoria
ATTTCGATCACCAACTGTGACCCTCTTCAGCAGAATAAATACATGGTGGAAGGCATATACATATATACAAAAAATGTGAGGTGGGAAAAGGAACAAGCTCAGGTTACGTGACCGATGCTCCGCGAGTCACGTGGGATTTTGTGACCTTGGAGTAAATGAGGTAGCACTTGGTCGACTGCTGAGGTAGTAATGCAGTCAGGTGACCACTGACCATTTGATATGTTGAAATTAGGGAAATATTTTATCAGGGAAGACTCGATTATTTTCCTTCTGATGCTGAAATAATTTATAAATCAAAATGTAGCTTCAGAAGGAAAATAATCGAGTCTTCCATGATAAAATATTTCCCTAATTTCAACATATCAAATGGTCAGTGGTCACCTGACTGCATTACTACCTCAGCAGTCGACCAAGTGCTACCTCATTTACTCCAAGGTCACAAAATCCCACGAGACTCGCGGAGCGTCGGTCACGTAACCTGAGCTTGTTCCTTTTCCCACCTCACATTTTTTGTATATATGTATATGCCTTCCACTATGTATTCATTCTGCTGAAGAGGGTCACAGTTGGTGATCGAAATATACAGAACGTTCGACATTAGTGTCTCCTTTTTCCGACTGTGGGATAAAAAAGTTTATTTTACTAATGTGCCACGACATTACTTTATTGATTATTATTATCTATTACTATTATTATTATCATTATCATTTTATTATTACTATTATTATTATTATCATTATTATCATCATTATCATTATTATTATTATTATTGTTATTATTATTATTATTATTATCATCATTATCATTATTATTATTATCATTGTCATCATCATCATCATCATCATCATCATCATCATCATCATCATCATCATCATCATCATCATCATCATCATCATCATCATCATCATCATTAATTATTAATTATTAATTATTAAAGACAGTAATGGCCATTTTAAGGTTTTGGCCCTGGGGCTGGCTGTACTGGGACTATATATTTACTCAAGATCGGAACTTTGATATCTATTTTATACATACATATATATTATTATTATTATTAATATTTTATTATTTTTTTTACAAATCCTACAGTCTACATAATCTACATTGAACCTTATTTTTTCCCTAAACGTTCATACCCATACATTTATCAAGGGCTTTTTCTCCCTTCCAAGGGAGGTAGCCAAAGTCAAAGGCATAAATCCACTCCCACCCATTTCATCTCCACATACTCCACTCCCATTTAACACACCACCCTCCCCCATTTCTTGGCTCCTGGATGACGGGTCGTACCTGCATCTTGCCCACAAAATTAGTATTACATAATTTGCTTTTTGAGTTAGACAAAAATCGTAATAGGGGATGGCATTCCTACATTTGTGAAAAGAGTGCAATAGTAATGAAATATAATAAAGACATAAAATGAAATCAAGTTACCACAAAAAACGAAAAAAAAAACAGAATAAAGAGAAAGAAAACCAAGACACCATGTCCTAGATAGTTATTGTAACTAAACACCAGAGACACGTAAACCACATTATACAGTTGGACAGGGCGGACATATGACACCATCACTTGCAATCCCACACTTGACGCAGTTGTCTCGAGTCAGCTTCACACTGGGGAGATTATCGTCAATTCTCTCTCTCTCTCTCTCTCTCTCTCTCTCTCTCTCTCTCTCTCTCTCCAAATATTAGATTACCTTTGTGTCATATACTGAAAAGGTAAATGACGATCTAAGAGAATGTTAGCCACGTGGTTGAAATGTTCATAAGAAAGTCAAGAATAAGCGATGTATTCTACTAATTCAGATTCATATTTGTGACATTCTCACCGTCACATGATGAATGTGACGTTCTAATCGTGATGTCTTGCTCGTGACGTCATGTTTATGACGTCACGCTTGTGACTCCTTACTCGTGACGTCATGCATGTAACGTCTCTCTTTTAACTTTAAGGTTGTGGCATCACGTGTGTGACATCTTGATACTGACATCTTCCTCGTGACATCACTTTTGTGACGTCACACACATGGAATCCATTCCATGTGTATCTCGGGACGTTAGGTCATCCTGCGGAGGACCGAGGTCAAAAGGGCAACGACGAGGTGACGGACGAGGCCGAGGAAGGAGGACCTCTGAAGGAGGACCTCTGAAGGAGGACTTGTGGTCAAGACACAAGGCGTCGATTTAGGAGACGCAGTTCTGTTTGTTTGTAAACAGAAGCGAGAAAACAAACAGGAGAAGCGGCTGCATAGCCATCGGGGGGGTTGCTGGGGGTGGGGGGTGAATGGGTTTTCGAAAGGTCACGTTTTAAGAAAATAATCAAAAGAAAATATATACATGTTTGAATAATTTTGTGGGCGAGGCTATGACAGATACAGTGAATGGTTCCCACTACATAGTTAAGTCACTGTCCATTTGTTACGTACTGGCTAGGTTCGAGTCCTCAGCCCGACAGCGTATCAGTTTCTGAATATGCTTCCATCGGGCTCCCTGTTAGT
>NC_134802.1:35166385-35173885 GCF_046742065.1 Oratosquilla oratoria
ATGTGGTCGGGCCGAGGACTCGAACTCAGCTCGGACGTGACAAAGTGTCAGTGACTTATCCTATTGCGCTATCAAGAAAAAATATATATATATATATTTATATATATATATATATATATGTATATATATATTCCGATGTGTGCTTAGCCTCTTCAACCCGGTAGTGCAGTATTGGGGACGTTTGCACCTGGCCCGTGATAGATCATAGAAATTCACAAAAATTCTGTTCATGAACTCTTTCTACTCGGAGACGAGTTTTGGAATTTCTTGTGGATAAAAAAAGAAATCATGAATCAGTTTTCCCGGAATGAAAAACAAAAGAAACAGAGATAAAGGTTAGATTAAAGATCATGAGGAGGAAGAGGGAGAGGAAGAGGAGGAGGAGGAGGAGAAGAAGAGGAGGAGGAGAGGGCAAGGGAAATGGAGTTGGAAAATAAGAGGAGAGGAGTTAGCGTAAACGGGAACGGCAATTGAAATGAATGTCCAGCCTCCGCTTCCTCCCTCACTCCCTCCTTCCCTCTCCTCCATCCTTCTCCTACATCCTTCCTTCTTTCCTCCCTCCTTCCCTCTCCCATTCCTTCCCTCCTTCCCTCTCCCGTTCCTTCCCTTCTTCATTCCTTCCCTTCCTCCTTCCTTCCCTCCTTCCTTCCTTCATTCCTTCCCTCCTTCCTTCCTTCATTCCTTCCCTCCTACCTTCCTTCCACTCTCCTTCTCTCCCTCGTTTCCTCCCTCCTTCCCTCTCCCATTCCTTCCCTCCTTCCCTCCCTCATTTCCTCCCTCCTTCCTTCTTCCCCTCCTTCCTTCCTTCCTTCCTTCCTTGCCTCTCTCCTTCTTTCCGACATTATTGCGACGTCAGCGGACCAGCTGTTAGCCGGGCGTAATTCTTTCCTAATTTGATTTCCTCCAGGAAGGGTTGGGTTGGAACCCGCGACTTTTAAGACGCGGGCGGCGGCCCCCCCGGGTGCTAAACACCGGACCACCACCATCACCACCATTCCCCCAGGTGGAAAGAGGTGGGAAAGAGAGACAGATAAAGGAGGAGGAGGAGGAGGAGGAGGAGGAGGGAAGGGGAGGAGAAGGAGAAGGGAGGAGGAGAAAGAAAAGGGAGAAGGAGAAGAAGGGAGGCGAAGGAGGAGGAGAATGGAGGAGGAGAAGGGAGAAGGAGGAGGAAGAGCATGGAGGAAGAGAAGAAGGGAGGAGGAGGAGAAGGGAGGAGGAGGAGGAGGAGGAAGAGCAGGGGGTAAGAGAAGAAGAGAGGAGGAGGAGGAGGAGGAGGAGGAAGGGAAGGGGAGATGGGAAAAGATGGTTAGGTTAACCCTTTCCGTACCAGGTGCTACTTTTCCTTTAGTGTTTGCTGCCGCCAGCTGATTTATTCATTGCCGTCGTGGCGAGTTGAGCTTGGAACTCGCCGCAAGACTGCGAGGACCCGAGTTCGAGCCCTAACGGATACTGATGGTTGCCATTGCTCAGCTGGTTTAATCTTGAGATTATTTTTCTCTCTTTCTCTCTCACTCTTTCTCTCTCCCTCTCTCTCTCTCTCTCTCTCTCTCTCTCTCTCTCTCTCTCTCTCTCTCTCTCTCTCTCTCTCTCTCTCTCTCTCTCTCTCTCTCTCTCTCTCTCTCTCTCTCTCTCTCTCTCTCTCTCTCATTCTCTCTCTATGTCTCTCCCTCCTCTCTCTTTCTCACCCTCTCTCGCTTTCTCATCCTCTCTCTCTTTATCTGTCTATCTCCCCCCCCTCTCTCTCCCTCTTTCTCTCTCTCTCCCTCTTTCTCTCTCTTTCTCTCTCTCTCCCTCTTTCTCTCTCTTTCTCTCTCTCTCCGATATTCTAAGGCAAAAATGACGTCTTTGTTCACACCTGGTGTAAGGTCCCTATTTCCAGAGAGAGAGAGAGAGAGAGAGAGAGAGAGAGAGAGAGAGAGAGAGAGAGAGAGAGAGAGAAGGGGGGGTCACTGTCATCCCGTAGATCCAAAGTCTCCCCCCTTTGAATAAAATCGTTTGACTCTCACCAAAAATATATATACAAAGCTCGTCAATGTGGCGAAGGAGTGGAAGGAGGTCAAAGCAGGGAGAGTGAGACGGAAGAGAGAAAGGGAGAGAGAAAGAGAGGCAGAATAAAAGAGGAAGCGGAAGAGAGGCTGAATACATGTGGGAGAGTAGATTTATGAGAGGGAGACAGCGGGTCAGAGAGACTTTTCAAAGAAGAGAGTCAAGGAGAGCAAGGTAGGTTCGCCACAGAAAGGAGAGGAAGAGGGAGAGAAGAGCCATGCAGGAAGGTTAGGAAGGAAAAACTCTACATGAGAAAGGGAGAGTAAGGTGGTTTAACTATATATATATGTAGAGACATTGGGACAAATTATGGGAAAGGTGGAGGGGGAAACACGGGTCTTTATCTGAATATCGAGTTTATTCCTGACCGGTTTCGCTTACAATAGCTTCTTCAGAGGAGTGTTACTCTGGGTCGAAGTTGGCGGTGTATATAGTGAGTCAGGCCCACGTTCCCTCCTTGCGGAGTGGTTGGTGGCTGGTTCCAGTACAACATGTCAAACAGCATCGGTACAATGTATATATAATATAATACTAATATAATAATAATACAACATAACACGATCTATGACACAATACACAATATAATATATAATATAATATACCATACCAAATCATATCATGGTATATCACATTATAACACAACATAATAATTAGCATCGATACATAATCAATAAAATTATAATAAGAATAAATATACGAGTTTTTGAAAAATATATATTTCCATTTTTCAAAACTCGTATATTTATTCTTATTATAATTTTATTGATTATGTATCGATGCTAATTATTATGTTGTTATAATGTGATATACCATGATATGATTTGGTATGGTATATTACATTATATATTATATTGTGTATTGTGTCATAGATCGTGTTATGTTGTATTATTATTATATTAGTATTATATTATATATACATTGTACCGATGCTGTTTGACATGTTGTACTGGAACCAGCCACCAACCACTCCGCAAGGAGGGAACGTGGGCCTGACTCACTATATACACCGCCAACTTCGACCCAGAGTAACACTCCTCTGAAGAAGCTATTGTAAGCGAAACCGGTCAGGAATAAACTCGATATTCAGATAAAGACCCGTGTTTCCCCCTCCACCTTTCCCATATATATATATATATATATATATATATATAATATATATAAATATATATTATATATATATAATATATATATATATATATATCAACCACAATTCACTTTAATTCTGAGCCAACGTCGAGGAACCCGAGGAGACATACATGCAGAAATTGATACGTGGTGAAGTTAAGGACTCGAACCCCCGCTAACACGAAACAAATGACAGTGACTTAGCCCATTGCGCTATCAAGAGATATTTCTGCATGTATGCTTCCTCGAGTTCCTCGACGTTGATGGCTTAGAATTAAAGTGAATTGTGGTTGATAAATGTAAACTTGTTCACTGGGACCCATTCAGTGTTGTATATATATATATATATATATAATGTGTGTGTGTGTATATATACATATATATAATATATACATATATATATATATATATATATATATATACATACATATGTAGGAGAGGAAGAGGAAAAGAGCAGTATTGAAAGAGTAAGACAGGGAGAGCAGGGAGGGTTAACTATGTGAGGGAGTAAGGGAGGAGGACAGGCAGTGTAATGAGGTAATGCCCGAATTCTGTACCCGATGTGTCGGCTAGGGGAGCTGGCGGGAGGTGGGGGGGTTATGGGGGGATAGGGGGTGGTGGTGAGGGGGTTAGGGGGAGACGGCCGAGTAGCAGGAAGAGAGGCGGGGATGGGGGAGGTTGGGGGTGAAGGAATTATGTCAATTAGCTTTCCTATCCTTGAAGAGATTTAAATGAGGGAACGAATTATTATCACTGCTCCATGTTGTGGATGTACTGTGTCTTGCTGCATTGCTTCTGATCCAGGGCAGTGGGGGGGATACAGGGATGACCCGTCATCCGCGAGGAGCTAAGATGAGAGGTGGGGAAGGGTGGTGGATGGGAGTGGAAGGGGTGGGGTTGGGTCATAAGATTTTTGCAGTCAATGTTGTAAGGATTTTAAAGGCACCCCTACTGACCAGAGTCACGCTGAATTCTTTTCCGACTGGAGACTTGTTTCCACTCGTAGAATATTGCTGATCACTGCTAGCTCTCCCCCCCCCCCCTTTGTGCTGTCTTCCCCTCCATCTCTGTGACTCTACCTCATCTGCGACTCCTCTGTGACTCTACCACCTCCGCGACTCCTGTGTGATTCTACCTCCTCTGTGACTCCACCTCATCTGTGACTCTACCTCCTCTGCTACTTCTCTGTGACTCTACCTTCTCTGCGACTCCTCTGTGACTCTACCTCCTCTGCGACTCCTCTGTGACTCTACCTCCCCTGTGACTCCACCTCTGTGATTCTACCTCCTCTGCGACTCCTCTGTGGCTTCTTTGTGACTCTACCTCCTCTGCGACTCCTCTGTGACTCTACTTCCTCTGCGACTCTTTTGTGACTCTACCTCCTCTGTGATTCCACCTCATCTGTGACTCTACCTCCTCTGTGACTCTACCTCCTCTGCGACTCCTCTGTGACTCTACTCCCTCTACGACTCTTTTGTGACTCTACTTCCTCTGTGATTCCACCTCATCTGTGACTCTACCTCCTCTCATAGAATGTTGGTGATCACTTCAAGCTCCCCCCCCCTTGTGCTGTCTTCCCTTCCACCTCTGTGACTCTACTTCCTCTGCTACTCCTCTGTGACTCTACCTCCTCTGTGACTCCACCTCATCTGTGACTCTACCTCCTCTGTGACTTCTCTGTCACGTTCTGTGACTCTACCTCATCTGCTACTCCTCTCTGTGACTCTACCTCCTTTTCGGCGCGGTAGTGTCCCCTCCCCCACCTCGAAGGACAGAAGCGCTGGAGATCGCCGACGAGTGTGACGTGTGGTGTGTCTGTTTCGACCGTTCTTTTGCATGTCGTCGTCCCGCGTTCGACTCAGCATGACATGGAAGTCCCAACACGACGGGCAAAGGTAACGACCTCGGCTGCAGCTAAGCGTCTCCTGTCGTAAGCTCCTCATCTTACTCCAGTTGTGAATACATGTATTAGTTAGCGTTTCGGTTCCCCACACTGTGGTACCGTGTTCGTGCCACACTCACGGAATGAAAGGTTTCACTGATATCACAGATCGTTACTGTACCCCCTTGAGCAAGGGCAAGGGTGTATGATAGGTGTTAAAGAACATAGCATAACCCCTTGACCTAGGAGTACGATCTCTGAGCTCTCATCCGGAAGGGTAATAGCTGTCGATCACGGGTTCCAGCACGTGGTCCGAGATGGTGATAGTGAGTCACACCCAAGAAAAAGAAGAAGAGGAGGAGAGAAAACGGATGGTGGATGCCTCTGTGCTCCAGCAGGAGGTGTGCCGGAGGAGGTAGGAGGTGCTGGAGGGAGGTAATGAGATAATGGCGGAGTAAGGTACACGCCCGAACTCTCCACTTCCGTGCCGGCCGGACAGCCGGACAGCCGGACAGCCGGACAGCCGGACAGCCGGACACCCGGACACCCGGACAGCCGGACGATGGCTTTGAGCCAGATCTCTTGTGGAACGTCTCGCTCGCTTTTGTCCACTCGTCTCGCTAACTTTGGACTTTTGGTGTGTGTGTGTGTGTGTGTGTGTGTGTGTGTGTGTGTGTGTGTGTGTGTGTGTGTGTGTGTGTGTGTGTGTGTGTGTGTGTGTGTGTGTGTGTGTGTGTGTGTGTGTGTGTGTTTTTGCGGGTTCTTGTTACTCTGTAGGTACGCATACACACAAATACACATGCACACACACACACATACACACACACACACACACACACGCACACAGGCATTATATAATGCTATTTTCAATTATCCTGTACTTCCTTTACTACTTCTCGCACTTCTCCTCGCGTTCTATTCATTCCTCCTCCTCCTCTTCCTCCTCCTTCTTCTCCTCGTCATCCCCTTCCCCTCCCCCTCCTCCCGTTTCTCCTCTTTCACTTCAAACTCCCCTTTTTTTTATTATTATTTTCCTTTTCCATCTCAGCACCCTTCTTGTCTTCTTCGCCCAGCTTCTTCTCTTTTGCATCATCTTCCTCCTCCTCCTCCTCCTCCTCCTCCTCCTCCTCCTCCGCCTCTATCCTGTTCTTTACTTAGCCAAGACTTTTCCCCCTCCTCCCCTCTTTTGGTTCACCCTCTGTTTATTTTGTGTTTGTGTGTTCGTGGGTTCGTCTCTTCTCCTCCTCCATCTTTTATCCTTATCCCTCTCCTCCTCCTCCCCATCCTCCTCCTCCTCTTCCTCTTCTTCCTCCTCCTACTCCTCCTCTTCCTCCTCCTCCTTTTCCTTTTTCTTATCCTCCTTTTCCTTTTCCCTCTCCCTCTTCCTCTCTTCGTCCTCTTCTCCTTTTCCTCCCTCTCCTTCTCTTCCTTCTCCTTCCTCTCCTTCCCCTGCTCCTCCTCCTCCTTTTCCATTTTTTGTACTCGTCCTCTTTCTTCTCCATTTTTATACTCCTACTCTTCCTTCTCCTCCTCCTCCGCCTCTTCCCTCTCCTCCTCCTCCTCCTCCTCCTCCTCCTCCTCCTCCTCCTCCTCTTCCTCCTTTTCCTTCTACTCCAACTCCTGCGCTTTTCCCCTCTCCTTTTATTCCGTTTCCCCTCCTCTTCCCACTTCCTCCTCCTCCTCTCGTTTTTTTTCACCTCTACATTGTTTTCATCTTTAATCATTTTCTCCTGCTCTTTTTAATCAATTACTTCTACTCTTTTTTTCATCCTCACCCTCTGATCACCTCTTTCCCTTGATCGTGGTCTTCCATTTCTTCTCTCAACTTGTCTCTCGCTTCTATTTCTCTTGTTTCCAGTGTCCTCTCTTTTCTCTCTTTCGGCGAGGGCGGGTGGGGGTGGGGTGGGGGGGGACGTGGTGGCGCAATGGATGGCGCCCTCGGATGGTGTCCGAAAAGTTTTGGTTCGAATCCATTTAATCAGTGTACCCATTCCGTATTTCGTTGGCGGAAACCAGCGCTTCTGTCCTTTGGGATTCCATCGCGCCGGAGAGGCGGGGACTCAAAACAGGGCAGAAGAACAGTGTTATAGATAACATAAGAACATAAGAATGAAGGAGACTGCAAGAGACCATAAGGCCTACACTAGGCAGCTCTGTAAATACAAGATATTTTTTTTTTATAAATTGATTAATTTTATTTGTTTATGTGTTAACTTATCTTCGTTTTTTGATAGAGAGGATTCTTCAGTCACAAAATGCTGCGTGACTGGTTCGTATGGATATCACTAAAGCCTAAAAATATTGACTGTATAAAAAATATATACACACACGCGCGCGCACACACATACACTCGATGGCGTACTTGGTAGAGTTTCCGGCTGCCACTACGGTGGTGCGGGTTCGAATCCCGCCCAGGGCTGAAATAATTTCAGTATTGCTGCGCTGTG
>NC_134802.1:35178885-35193885 GCF_046742065.1 Oratosquilla oratoria
GAAAGGTAAATTGGAGAAACGAAAGATTGAATAAGGGAAGAAGGTTTAGGGAGAAGGAGTGGATGGAGAAGGAGTTGAAGGAAAGGAGGAGGAATGAGGGGGTTTGCTGGTGGGGTAGAAGGAAGAGGAGGAGGAGGAGGAGGAGGAGGAGAGTGGGGGTAGTGGGCGTCAAGGGATTGGTTCCGACGCCCACGTGAGTCACATAAAATGTAGAGGTATGGTCGCGGACCTCATGGAGGGAGGAGGAGGGAGGGAGGTAGGGAGGAAGGGTGGAGGGAGGGAGGGAGGGAGAGTACATATCGGTGGAGGAAATAAAATGAGGTTGAGATGACTCCCTAAGAAACAGTTGGTCGTGGATTTCAGGAGTACAGGACAAGATGTTGGGATGGTGTAGGAAGAGGAGGGAGAGGCAGAGAGGGGGGCGAGGAGGAAGAGGAGGGAGAGGGAAAGAAGGAGGAGGAGGAGGTGGAGAAGGAGGAGGAGGAGGAGGAGGTGGAGAAGGAGGAGGACTTGGAGTCACTTGTAAATGGAAAGTTGGACAAAGATGAGAACGATGAATGTGCGTAAGAAAGACGAAGGAGTCCTTGAAGAAGAGAACTTGCAGGAAGTGGGAGAGGAGTGAAAAAGAATAAGAATGAAAAGGGAAGTTAACGTTTGAAAAGAAAAGAGACAATACAACGGGGGAGTCAGGAAATCAAAATAATATGTGTGGGGGAAGAAGAGAAGGAAGAGATAAAAGAGAAGGGATAGGAAGAGAGAAAGTAGATAAATGTAGCATATATATATATATATATATATATATATATATATATATATATATATATATATATATATATACATACATACCTACGAGTATGTGTGTGTGTGCATTTATGTGTGTCACTGCATTGATGGGTATATATATATATATACCACCGGTGGGTTAATATAAAGAGAACTGCATCAGACGATATGCCAACAAGAGAGAGAGAGAAAGAAAGGGAGAGGGAGGGAGGGAGGGAGGGAGGGAAGGGGAGAAGGAGAGCGGCTGTGGAGAATGTAAGAAAGGCATACTTGGAACAGCGAGCCGACACTCGCCGCTAATTCTCTCAAAGCGTACTGGTAATGAGTATTATGTTAGTGTATCCAGGAATGCCTTCTCCCTCCTCCTCCTCCTCCTCCTCCTCCTCCTCCTTCTCCTCCTCCTCCTCCTCCTCCTCCTCCTCCTCCTCCTCCTCCTCCTCCTCCTTCTCCTCCTCCTCCTCCTCCTCCCCCCCCCATCTCCATACCATTCTTCCTCATCTTCCCTGCTTCCTCCTCCCACTCCTTCTTCTCTTCTTCCCACTCCTGTTCATCCTCCTCCTACTCTCCCTCCTCCTCCTCTTCCCCTTTCTACTCCTACTCTTCCTCTTCACACCCCTCCTTCTCCTCCTCCTCTTCCTCCTCTTCTTCCCACTCCCACTTTCCCTACTCCCACTCTCCCATCTCCTCCTGTTCCTCTTTCTGCTCCTATTCTTCCTCCTCCTCTTCTTCTTCTTCTTCCCCGCTTTCTTTGATAAACAGTTGAATTATTTCACACAGGAAGTGTAGCTCCCCTCAAACCATCCATCTTAATTCATAACTTTGGTACTTGTGCCACAAAGAAGGAGTTTTTCATTATGAGTACACACACACACACACACACACACACACACACACACACACACACACACACACACACACACACACACACACACACACACACACACACACACACATATATATATATATATATATATGTATATATATAATATATATATATATATATATATATATATATAAATATATTGTGTGTGTGTGTGTGTGTGTGTATGTATGACTGAATATAATTTATTTATCTTCGCGATTGATTCCTTTTCGCGGAGGTTAACCTTTTAACGTCCTTCGCCATATAGATGATCTTTGTTACCGAATTCGATATCGAAATCACCGATCACTGGTTGCTTTGATACATATATATATATATATATATATATATATATATATATATATATATATATATATATATATATATATATATATATATATATATATATATTTGGTTAAGAAATACAGCGACTTCTGTATTTGTGATCTTGTTGATACTCTCTACTTTGTGAACTGCAGATTTATGCGTAGAGTTGAACACAGAAATACTACTGACAATTTTACTTTGGCAGTAGTATTTCTGTGCTCAACTCTACACATAAATCGCAAATTAGAGAGTATCAACAAGACCATAAATACAGAGGTCGTTATATTTTTTAACCAAATATGCTTACAGGAAAACCTGCTGCCTAAATATCCATATATATATACTATATATGCGGAAAAACCACCAAGGAAAAAGAAAAACTGATGACCAAGCGCTTTCGTCTATTCAGACATCCTCAGGGTACATAGAAAAGAAAAAGTACACAAGAATATATACAAAGAGTATGAGGTCAGGGAAGGAACCAGGAGAGGTTGCGAGGTTCTAATGTCAACCTGACCCGTTCGCGGCAGCGGACGTTTGGGCTACTACTTTTTTCACAATAAAATTGTCTAACTTATACATACCATGACTTAAATTTAAGTTATTGACAAATGTATCTTTGATCAAACTGGATTCTATTATATTTCTCGTCAAATATGACTTATCTTTAACAATTTCTTTAGCACCCTCCCAATTTATACAATGATTAAAATCCCTTAGGTGAATAAATAAGGCATTAGACATTTGCCCACTCTTGACGCTATACTGATGTTGTTTTAACCTTACTTTTAATTCTTTTCCAGTCTGACCAATATAGCATTTGTCGCAATTTTTACATGGAATTGAATATATACATCCTTCTTCCTTATATGGAGAGTTTTTTAATTAAAAGACTTCTAACTGTATTGGAGTTCTTAAATGCTACTTGAATGTTGAAAGTCTTAAGAATATGTGGTAGTTTGACGAGAATTTCGTCAAACTACCACATATTCTTAAGACTTTCAACATTCAAGTAGCATTTAAGAACTCCAATACAGTTAGAAGTCTTTTAATTAAAAACTCTCCATATAAGGAAGAAGGATGTATATATTCAATTCCATGTAAAAATTGCGACAAATGCTATATTGGTCAGACTGGAAAAGAATTAAAAGTAAGGTTAAAACAACATCAGTATAGCGTCAAGAGTGGGCAAATGTCTAATGCCTTATTTATTCACCTAAGGGATTTTAATCATTGTATAAATTGGGAGGGTGCTAAAGAAATTGTTAAAGATAAGTCATATTTGACGAGAAATATAATAGAATCCAGTTTGATCAAAGATACATTTGTCAATAACTTAAATTTAAGTCATGGTATGTATAAGTTAGACAATTTTATTGTGAAAAAAGTAGTAGCCCAAACGTCCGCTGCCGCGAACGGGTCAGGTTGACATTAGATCCTCGCAACCTCTCCTGGTTCCTTCCCTGACCTCATACTCTTTGTATATATTCTTGTGTACTTTTTCTTTTCTATGTACCCTGAGGATGTCTGAATAGACGAAAGCGCTTGGTCATCAGTTTTTCTTTTTCCTTGGTGGTTTTTCCGCATATTTAGAATCACGAGTTTATGTGATTTCTCATGCATATGTATATATATATATGTATATATATATAATGTATATATATATATGTATATATATATGTATATATATGTATATATGTATATATGTATATATGTATATATGTATATATGTATATATGTATGTATATATGTATATATGTATATATGTATATATGTATATATGTATATATATATGTATATATATGTATATATGTATATATATATATATTTATACAAATATATGTATATATATGTATATATATATATATATATTTATACATATATATGTGTATATATATATATATATATATATATATATATATATATATATATATAAATATATATATATAATTTCGCTCCAACTGCGTTACTGACGTGATACCAATGCTTTACAGCAGCAAGTGTCAACGAACTGTATTTCACATTTGTATACCTTCATTTGCATATCGACATATGTCAGAGGGGCAGTAGACCAGTGTCGTATTTCAGTGCTGGTATTCAATCATCAGCATAATCGAGCAGATTGGTTTCAGACTCCACTTGACAATTTCAGACATTTCAGCAAGCGATACTTCACTCACAACCTTACCTAGCTGGATTACGACGCTATGCTGAGGTACAGAGGATTATTCTCCTCCAATGGACGGTCCTGCAGTGGACCACCAGGGGTGGAGGAGATGAGAATGAAGGTGGCTGAAGGAGGGTAGGGGCTGGGAGGAGTCGGGAGGGAGGGTGGGGAGGGGGGGAAGGCAAGGAGGGATGGGTTGGGGTGGCGTGGCGTGGGATATTTAAAAAAGAGAGGGAAGGTGAAGAATTAATTAAACTGTAGCCCTAAGGCTCGTTTCACACGTATCGACTTTTCGCCGTGTGCCGTCCACGACACGACGTCGTCCTCTCAAACAGCCATGAGTGTCTATGGAAGCCTTCACACGTCACGAACATGATTACGTGTGAAAGCGTCCATAGACATCCATGGTTATTTGAGAGCACGCCGTCGTGCCGTGGACGGCTCTCGGCGAAAGGTCGATACGTGTAGAAGGAGGCTAAGGCTTTCTTTCTAGGTAACCGACAGTACTTAGAAAGCCGGTTTAAACTATGTAGTTTACTTGGTGATAACTAGCGTTTCTATCCTTGGAAACACTTGTGCTGAAGAGTGGGGTTACAGAATTACTAAGGTGAGGAGCCTCGTACGCTAGGAGGCGCTGAGTAGTTCCTGCGGCCGAAGCCACCTTCAGGCTTTAAGTAATGGTGACTTTAGGAATTTTGTCCACAATTATTGGTGGGAATTTGGCATTTCGAGTGACCGCTCTTCATGTTCTCCTACTTGAGTGAAGATTTCGATTTGTCTTAGTAGAATTATTCAGAATGTATCACTGGTTTGAAAGTACACCTCTCTCTCTCTCTCTCTCTCTCTCTCTCTCTCTCTCTCTCTCTCTCTCTCTCTCTCTCTCTCTCTCTCTCTCTCTCTCCTCTCTCGCTCTCTCTCTCTCTCTCTCCTCTCTCTCTCTCTCTCTCTCTCTCTCTCTCTCTCTCTCTCTCTCTCTCTCTCTCTCTCTCTCTCTCTCTCTCTCTCTCTCTCTCTCTCTCTCTCTCTCTCTCTCTCTCTCTCTCTCTCTCTCTCTCTCTCTCTCTCTCTCTTTCACACACACACACTTCTTTGCCAGCCTGCATGGAAGGAGTAAGAAAGAGTTAGAGAGTAAAAATGAACAAGTAAATAAATATCTAGAAAAAATAAGCGAATAGATAAGTGTATAAAGTAACTAACGGGAGGTACGGAAACGTTTAACTATTTTAAACCAAGTTAGGGTAAACCAGCTTCAGCTTTGTCTCGCTGCATTGCCTTTCATCCGAGCGGTGTGCCGGGAGGAAGGGATGGCCCCTCATCAGCGAGGTGTTAAGAGGGGTGGGACGGGTTAAGGATGGGTGTGAGGAGGGTGGATAATTTCTGTGTCGGCTACCCCCTTATAAGGGGGAGGGGGGAACCTTTGGTATATATATATATAAACCAAGCTTGAAGGCATGAAAGGGGTGGGGGATCAGTTAGTGTTGGTGGAGAGGTGGGAAAGGGGGGGAAGGGAAGGAAGGAGTGGGAGGGAAGGAGGGAAGGGGAGATGGGAGGGAGTGGGAGGGAAGGGGAGGGGAGGAGGGAGTGGGAGAGAAGGGGATGAAGGAGGGAGTGGAAGGGAAGGGGAGGAGGGAGTGGGAGGGAAGGAGAAGAGGGAGTGGGAGGGAAGGGGAGGAGGGAGTGGGAGGGAAGGAGGGAGTGGGAGGGAAGGGGAGGGGAGGAGGGAGTGGGAGGATAGGGAAGGAGGGAGTGGGAGGGAAGGGGAGGTGGTGGTTTCGGAGGTGTGAAAGGGGCGTGGCCAGGCCCTGTGGTTTAGCGAGTCCAAGTAATTAAGGAGGACCACCAGACTACCTGCTACCTTCCTCTCTCACCCACCCGCCCACTCCCCTCTCCTCTCCTCTCCTCTCCTCTCCTCTCCTCTCCTTTCTACTCTCCCCTTCTTTTTCTCCTTCTCTTCCTTCCTCTCTCACCCACCCACCCACTCCCTCTCTCCTCTTCTTTCTACTTTCCCCTTCTTTTTCTCCTCCTCTTCCTTTCTCTCTCACCCACCCACTCCCCTCTCCTCTTCTCTCCTGTCTTCTACTCTCCCCTTCTTCTTCTCCTCCTCTCCCTTCCTCCCTCACCCACCCACCCACTCTCCTCCCCTTTCTTCCCCTCTTCTCTCCTCTCCTTTCTACTCTCCCCTTCTTTTTCTCCTCCTCTCCCTTCCTCTCTCACCCACCTACCCACTCCCCTCTCCTCTCCTTTCTTCTACTTTCCCCTTCTTTTTCTCCTCCTCTCCCTTCCTCTCTCACCCTCCCACTCCCCTCTCCTCTCCTCTCCCTTCTTCTACTCTCCCCTTCTTTTTCTCCTCCTCTCCCTTCCTCTCTCACCCACCCACCCACTCTCCTCTCCTCTCCTCTCTCCTCTCCCCTTCTTTTTCTCCTCCTCCTCTCACCACCATTTGCCCGTAATATCTCCTTTACGTCCTTCCGCCCCCCTCCTCCTTTACTCTCTCTCCTTCTCTCTCTTCCCCCCTTTTACTCCCCCCCCGCCGCTCTCTATGATAAAAACACTCTCCGTCCCTCCTTCCCCTCCCCTCACTCCCTCCCTCCCCCCTCACTCTCTGATTGTTCCTTTCCTCTCTTCCTTTTCACTGTCGCCTCCTTCTCTCTTTCTCCATCTCTTCCTTTCCCTCTCTTCCTCTCTCCTTTCCGTTCTCCCTATACCTGCCCTCTCCCCCCCTCGGCCCATTCTCTCCTCTCTCCTCTCTTCCTCCATCTTCTCTCCTTCCCTTCCGGACTTTAACCAACCTTGGGAGTGCGGGGAGGGGGGAGGGAGGGAGGCGAGGAGGGGGGAGGGAGGAGGTGGAGGGTGGGAGGCGGGGAGGGGGGAGGGAGGAGGTGGTAGGGAGGAGGTGGAGGGTGGGAGGCCATATCCCAGCATGAAGGCAGGTGTCCAGGGACGGCAGACGTGAGAATGAAGAGAAAGATGTGTGTGTGTGTGTGTGTGTGTGTGTGTGTGTGTGTGTGTGTGTGTGTGTGTGTGTGTGTGTGTGTGTGTGGTTTGTGTGTGTGTGTGTGTGGTTTGTGTGTGTGTGTGTGTGTGTGATTCACCTTGGTCTTTGGATCACGTGTTGTACTCGTGATCGACAGCTGTTTCCCTCTTGGAAGAGAGCTCAGAGCTTGTATGACCGATATATGGGTAATGCTGTGACCTTACACGCACACACAGACCCAACTCCCCGCCCACGAGAGTCAGAGTAACGACCCGAAGCGCAGCGATACCGAAATAATTTCGGCCCTGGGCAGGATTCGAACCAGGTATTGTGTGTGTGTGTGATTCACCTTGGTCTTTGGATCACGTGTTGGACTCGTGATCGACAGCTGTTTCCCTCCCGGAAGAGAGCTCAGAGCTCGTATGACCGATCTATGGGTAATGCTATGACCTTACACACACACACACACACACACACACACACACACACACACACACACACACACACACACACACACACACACACACACACACACACACACACACACACACACACACACACACACACACACAACTCCCCGCCCACGAAAGTCGGAGTAACGACTGGAAGCGCAGCGGTGTGTGTGTGTGTGTGTGTGTGTGTGTGTGTGTGTGTGTGTGTGTGTGTGTGTGTTTTGTTAAATTTACCACCAGTGTCTTTCTCAGTAGGTTCACCAGTCATTTTACCACATTTTCACCCCCCAATAACTTATATCAGGCATTGGGGGGTGGGGAGCCTTACCTTGAGGGAACTGTGAAGGGGGGAGGGTGAAGAACTTTGTGTTTATGTGTGTCTGGGGGGTGAGGAGGTTTATACACGGTCTGCTTCAAGCAGCGGTCACATTAGGCGTTTTGTCCACAATTACTGGTGGAGATTTGGCGTTGCGAGGGACGGCTTTTCTTTCATTTGATTTATTTATTATAATTTATTCATTCATAATCATTTATCTGTTTATTTGTATTATTTATTCATTGTCATAAATATTTTTGTTTTTATTTATTATTTATCATTGTTTATTTTATTTGCTTATTTTTATTTTTTCCGCATCCGACCTAGTTATAGACCAAAAGGTCTCCTGTCATCACGCTCTTTCTTTGTAATCCTTTGTAAGTATCCTCTTACCTGACTGAAATTTTCGAGAAAAAAAAATGAATTATTTAGAATGTGTCACCTGTTCGAAAATCGTCATTGAGGTGTTTTTGAGCCTCTGAACTCGCGGGAGCGACGTCGCACCTCAGTTGATTCGAAATACTACAAGGAAATCAATGAACGGTGTCGTCCTTGGGCTAAAAGGGTGGAGTAGGTGCTGGCTGGAGGAGGACGAGGAGGAGGAAGGGGAGGGGGAAGAAGGGGGAGGAGGACGGGGACGACGAAGAGGAGGGGAAGGAGAGAGGAGGAGGGGAAGGAGGGAAGAGAAGGGGGAGGAAGGAAGGGGAAGAGGAGGGGGAGGAGGAAGGAGGGAGGGGGAGGAGGACGGGGACGACGAAGAGGAGGGGAAGGAGGGAGGAGGAGGGGGAGGAAGGAGGAGGAGGGGGAGGAAGGAAGGGGAAGAGGAGGGGGAGGCGGAGAAAGGAGGAGGGAGGGGGAGGAGTACGGGAACGATGAAGAGGAGGGGAAGGAGGGAGGAGGAAGTGAATGAGGGGGAAGAGGAAGGAGGAGGAAGAGGGAGGAGGATGGGGACGACGAAGAGGAGGGGTAGGAAGAAGGAGGAGGAAGAGGAGGGAGGAGGAAGAAGGAAGAGAGAGAAGAGGAGGAGAAGACAAAAACGACAAATACTTCTAGCTTGAACTCCGTCGGTGTCGATGTATTAGAAAGCGGGTGTAGGGAGAATGAATATAAATTGTTGTCAGCGAGACAGGCATCAGTGTTTAAAGATAAGCAAAGGGAACTTTGTAATAACAAAAAGAGGTAAACCCTTTCAACATGAAGGGATAGAAGCGCTGGTGAATCGTTGGTTTTTCAGCGCGAGGACCTCCGATCCACTAAGAAATTATCTTCAACTCATGAGAACAGGGTTAGTAAGGAAAGCGAGTTAATTGAGATTAACTGACTCAACTCCCTTAACTGAACGAAATTATCTAAAGAACATCATCGAAGAGAATCATTCATGAACGAAAGAAAGAGGAAAGAAAACAGACGAGACAGTATATAGCATCAAGCTTGAACGGACCCCATCCACGGTACGATCCGGTCTTATGGCCGCCGGACGGATCAGATTGGATCGTGTATGTACTGATTTCGGTTTGTCCGGCCGTCATGTACCCCATCCACGGTACGATTTGGTCTTACGGCCACCGCGCAGATCAGATCAAATCCGACCAGATTGGATCGTGTATGTACTCATTTTGGTTTGTCCGGCCGTCATGTACCCCATCCACAGTACGATCTGGTCTTAAGGCCACCGGGGAGATCAGATCATATCCGACCAGATTGGATCATGTATGTACTGATTTTGGTTTGTGTGACCGACACCATACACGATCCAATCTGGTCGGATCCGACCAGATCTGTCCGGCGGCCTCAAGATCACATCGCACTGTGGATGGGGACCATAAGGACGTGGGTTTAACCTAGTAATAGGTGGAAGCAATTTTGCCAAAGTGATGTTGATAATGACGAGGATAATGATGGTGGTAGTGAACAGGTGGGAGAAGACAGGAATTCAATTGAACACCGGAAGATACGGAGACAAAGAAGCAGAAGAAGAAGGGAAAAAAAATCAAACAAAAGGAATATAATTTTTGAAAGGAAAAAGATGGAAGGGAAGGGTGGATCAGGTATGACAGAGATGACAAGTGTCGGGGCGGGGCTTGGGCCGGGGTAATGACTCTGCGAATTGCGAAGTATTTTTGTGAGGGAGAGGACAAAAAATGAGGGAGAAAGAGAGAGAGAGAATAAGTGGTTTATATGGAAGAAGGGGAGGAGGAGGAGGAAGAGTAGTCGAAAGAAGAGGAGAAAGCTTATGAAGGAAAAAAAAAGAGGATGGAGATGAGGGGAAGAGAGGAAGGATGAGGAAGAAGAGGAAGCAAGTTCAGAGAAAATTGGCTGGAAATGAAAGAGGAGAAAGAGGAGGAGGATGGGGAAAGAGGAAGAAGAGAAAGAAGAGTAGTGCGGAGTGAAGAGAGGTGTCAAGAAAATAAGGAGGGTGGGGGAAAGAGGAAGAAGAAAAAAGAGCAGGTCGGGGTGAAGAGAGGTATGAAGAGAACAAAGAGGAAGAGGAGGGTGGGGGAAAGGGGAAGAGGAAAAAAAGAGCAGGTCGGGGTGAAGAGAGGTATAAAGAGAAAAAGGAAGAGGAGGATGGGGAAAGAGGAAGAGGAAAAAAAGAGCAGGTCGGGGTGAAGAGAGGTATAAAGAGAACAAAGAGGAAGAGGAGGGTGGGGGAAAGAGGAAGAGAAAAAAGAGCAGGTCGGGGTGAAGAGAGGTATAAAGAGAAAGAGGAGGAGGAGGAGGGGGAAAGAGGAAGAGGAAAAAAGAGCAGGTCGGGGTGAAGAGAGGTATAAAGAGAACAACGAGGAAGAGGAGGATGGGGAAAGAGGAAGAGGGAAAAAAAGAGCAGGTCGGGATGAAGAGAGGTATAAAGAGGAAGAGGTAGAAAAAGAGGGGATTATAAAGTGGTGGGAGAATGAAAATGAGAATAAAGTTGTTGTTGTGGCGATGATGGGGATGGTGGTGGTGGTTGGTGGTTGGTGGTGGTGGTTGGTGGTGGTGGTTGGTGGTGGTGGTGGTGGTGGTTGGTGGTGGTGGTGGTGGTGGGTGGTGGTGGTGGTGGTGGTGGTGGGTGGTGGTGGTGGTGGTGGTGGTGGGTGGTGGTGGGTGGTGGTGGTTGGTGGTGGGTGGTGGTGGTGGTTGGTGGTGGTTGGTGGTGGTGGTGGGTGGTGGTGGTGGTGGTTGGTGGTGGTTGGTGGTGGTGGTGGTGGGTGGTGGTGGTGGTTGGTGGTGGTGGTGGTTGGTGGTGGTGGTCTTGTCGATACTGTTGATACCAAGGGATTACAGAAAGACAGGAAAGTGACAGTAGCTGTTTCTCTCTCTCTCTCTCTCTCTCTCTCTCTCTCTCTCTCTCTCTCTCTCTCTCTCTCTCCCCCATTCTCTCTCTCTCTCTCTCTCTCTCTCTCTCTCTCTCTCTCTCTCTCTCTCTCTCTCTCTCTCTCTCTCTCTCTCTCTCTCTCTCAATCTCTCTCTCTCTCTCTCTCTCTCTCTCTCTCTCTCGCTCTCTCTCTCTCTCTCTCTCTCTCTCTCTCTCTCTCTCTCTCTCTCTCTCTCTCTCTCTCTCTCTTAATCTCTCTCTCTCTCTCGCTCTCTCGCCCACTCTCTCTTTTTCCTAAGACTTACACAGAGACGCCAAAAGAGCAAGGGGAAGAAGAGGAGGAGGAGGACGAAGACAATAAAGAGGAACAGAAGTCAGATTTTCTAGAAATGGAAAGAGTTTAGAGAAAATAACAAGAAAAAGGAGGAGGAGGAGGAGCAAGTAAGGGGAAGAAAAGAAAAAAGGAATTATCATCATAAAGCATGTTTTACCCTAAAAGAAAAAAAAAAACAAGAAATCAGAAATAAGGACATGATAACCTTAAAATGGAAGAATAGGAGGAGTAGGAAAAGGGGGGAGGAGGAAGAGGAGGAGGAGGAGGAGGAGGAAGGATTGGGTAGAAGGAGTGAGTCGTAGTAGGGGGCGTAGGAGTCAGTATGCATTTGTTAGTATGATTTAATGACCGACTGACAAGGAGGCGCCCCTCGCTCACACTGACACGCCGCCGCCAGTTCGCGAATGAATCGACAACGAAGAGGAAGAAGGGAAGAGGAGGAGGAGGAGGATGGAGAGGGAAGAGAATGATTCAGGGGGAAGAAGTGGGGAGTAACGGAAAGAGAAGAGGAAGAGGAGGGTGGGGAGGGAAGGGGACAGGAGAATAGGGAGAGGAGGAGGAGGAGGAGGATGGAGAGGGAAGAGAATGATTCAGGGGGAAGAAGTGGGGAGTAACGGAAAGAGAAGAGGAAGAGGAGGGTGGGGAGGGAAGGGGACAGGGAGAAGAAGGGAGAGGAGAGGAGGAGGAGGAGGGGGAGGAGTTAGGGGGAAGAAGTGGGGAGTAAAGGAGAGGGAAGAGAAGAGGAAGAGGAGGATGGGGAGGGAAGGGGACAGGGAGAAGAAGGGAGAGGAGAGGAGGAGGAGGAGGGGGAGGAGTTAGGGGGAAGAAGTGGGGAGTAAAGGAGAGGGAAGAGAAGAGGAAGAGGAGGATGGGGAGGGAAGGGGACAGGGAGAAGGGAGAGGAGAGGAGGAGGAGGAGGATGGGGGAAGAGGAAGAGGAGGATGTGTAGGAAAGGGAACGAGGAGGAGGTGGGGGGAAATGGAGGAGAAGTTAGGGAATTGGAGGAGGAATAAGGAATGGTGGAAGAGGCAAAGGAGAAGAAGAAGACGGTAATACGAGTTTAAGAATAAATTGAAGAAGGGAGGTCAAAAGACGGAAATTTCAGGTACAAAAATAAAAAGTGTCGCGCATAAATAAGAGAGAAGATAATGGAGTAAAAGAGAGAGATGAGAGAGAGGGATAAAGAGCGGGGGAGAGACATGAACTTTGTTGTAATGCCTTATCTACAATGCCACCTTGGACATAATTCATTCTGTCTGACGCTAAGTGCTTTCATTCGCCTGATGGCAGGACCTTCCTTGTCTTGAAGAAGTTAAGCCACTGTGACACGTTTTCAAATATATTGTTCTGGCTGGGACAAGAATGATATTTTGACGCAGCCCGAAGCGATTCCTCCCGTCTGCTCTCTTTTTCTTCATGAGAGGACGGACGGACGGGGAGGGGGGGGGGGGTTGCCAGTGAAGGGAATCGGCCTTGCTGTGGATGTACTGTGCCTAGCTACATTGCTTCTGACCCAGGGTAGTGGGCGGGATGCAGAGATGACCCGTCATCCAGGAGGAGCTAAGGTGAGGGGGGGGGAAAGGGTGGTGGATGGGAGTGGAAGGGGTGGGAGTATTAACGTGTCTTTGACTTGGCTACCTCCCTTATAAGGTGGAAAAAGTTCTTGGTTTAGAGATAGATAGGGACGGGACCAGGTGAGGGGAAGACCTGTTGATCAAGGGATTCAGAAAAAGGGAAGAAGAGGGGTGGGGGGGGTGAGAAATTGCAGACATGAAAGAAGTGGAGGTGCAGAAAGAAGAGAGAGGAGGAGGAGGAGGAGGAGGAGTGGAGGGTGTTGGTGGTGGAGGTTTTTATGGAGGGTGTGGAGCAGATGAAGGAGTTTTGGGAATGAAGATACAAAAGTAATTGAAAGGAGAAGTGGAGGAGGAGGAGGAGGAGGAAGAGGATGTTAGGTGGTGTCCGTGGTGGAGGTAGATGTGGTGAAAGTCAAGGTCATCCTCCAAGGTCAAGAAGTCCTTTTTTATGCAGGGAGAGAAAGAACTGAGGTTGGAGACTTCCAGGGGAAAAAGAGAAGGAGGAGGAGGTGGAGGAGCAGGAGGAAGAGGAGGAGGAAAATGTGACGAGGGATAGGGAGGAAGGGGGGTGGGGAGGCTAAAAAGAAAAAATAATTAGCGTCTCGCCACCTTGGGAACTTGTTGGGGTGGGGGGTGTTGCTAATTAGGCTTTCATTATTCATAAGGTGATTGGAGAGGGTGGAGGTGGGCTTGGGAAGAGGGAGGGGGAAGCCCGGGTAGTTAGCGGGGGGGGGGAAGGGGGGGGATAAAACGTGTGTGGAGGGGGGAGGAGGAAAGAGTGGAGACAGGTGTTTTGAGATTTTTTCCTCTCTTTTTCTTCATCCTCTTTTTATTTTTAGCTTTGTATGTTTGATCTTATCTATCGTGTTTGATAAGCACTAAGTGACATCCCTTAAGATGTTCAAAGGTTTGTTGGAACATTTAGTCCAAAAGAGAATGTTCTTCCCAGCTGAATAAAATCACCTGGGGATGAATTCGTCCTCTTGGGGAAACAAAGGGTCAAGTTCAAGGTCACCGAGGTCCTAGGGTCAAGGTCACCCGAAGTCATGAAGTGAAGGTCACAGAAGTCGTGAAGTCAAGTTCACCCAAAGTCGTGAGATCAAGGTCACCCAAAATCGTGAGGTCAAGGTCACCCGAAGTCGTGAGGTCAAGGTCACCCAAAATCGTGAGGTCAAGGTCACCCGAAGTCGTGAGGTCAAGGTCACCAAAAATCGTGAGGTCAAGGTCACCCAAAGTCGTGAGATCAAAACCACCGACGTTGTGAGGTCAAGGTCACCGACGTTGTGAGTTCAAGGTCACCGATGTCGTGAGGTCAAGGTCACCGACGTCGTTAGGTCAAGTTTACCTGAAGTCGTGAAGCCTCCGGTCGCAGAGCAAGTGTGTTACCGTATTGAAGAGATACGAGAGTCCTTCAGGTGAAGGAGAGAGGGCTGGGGTGAGTGGGTGGGTGGGTGTGGAGTTTGTGCCTGACGGCCATGGCCTTAACGAACAAGGTCATTTAATGTCAGGACAAAACTTATAATAACCCTCCATTAAAAAAAAAAAAAAAAAAAAAAAAAAAAAATTGAGCTCTGGGAGGTTAATCACTTTTTTTTTTTTTTTTTTTGTGCTTGTGTGTTGGGGAGGGGGCGCTTTCAGGACCTTTCGCATGAAACTGCATTTTTTAAACCAGAAGAAAACCCTTAACGTATGTCGGCATGTTGAAGGAGTTTAACTCCCCTCCTTCAATTCGGTGACGCCGTTTTGTAGATACGGTCCTAGCTAACATCAGACAGTTTGATCCATATGGTGGCCACAGATGGGAAAAGGGACCTGGGTCGATCTAAACCCTCTTTTCTTTAACCAGAATAACAACTGTGAAGGGCGTCCTCCGTATTGAAGGGTTTCACACTCGAGGGAAACAGATGTAGATTGAT
>NC_134802.1:35198885-35203885 GCF_046742065.1 Oratosquilla oratoria
TCTCTCTCTCTCTCTCTCTCTCTATGTCTGTCTGCCTGTCTATCTGACACTCTGTCGTCTATCTGCGGGATAGTTTCTGCTTTTGACAGTGATTTCTCTCTCTCTCTCTCTCTCTCTCTCTCTCTCTCTCTCACTCTCTCTCTCTCTCAATCAGTATGACTTCTACATTTACATTGTTGAACACCTTCACTACTATTTTCAACTTGTATTGTTTTTCTGGCTGCCGCCAAACAACTTTATTCAGCCAAGGGAAGCCCCCCACCCCTTTTACCTGATCGTCGAGAGGATAAAAACTATCTCGATTAACTCTTCCATCGCCATGCACTGCTCATTTTGTTTTGGCAAAAGGAAACCTACACATACACACACACACCCGTGGCACGGTATACAAGCGCAACAGCAGTCTTCCTATCATCTCCTCCTACTCTTCCACCCGCCTCCTCCTCCTTTTCTTCCTCTTCCTCTCTCTCTTCCTTCAATTTCCTGTCCTCCTTTTTCTCTCCTTCTCTTCTTCTCCTCCTCCCTCCTCTTCTCTGGTCTTCCTTCGGTCATCTCCCCTCCTCCTCCTCCTCCTCCTCCTCCTCCTCCTCCTCCTCCTCCTCCTCCTCCTCCTCATCTTCATCTTTCTCCTCCCTTCTCTTCCTCCCTTTTTCCTATCCTCCTCTACCTCTCCTCTTCCTTCTTCTTCACCTTCTTCCTCCTCTTCTCCGTCCTCTTCCCATCATTTTCCCCCTTCTCCTCCTCCTCTTCTTCCTCCCTCTTCCTCCTTCCTTCCTTTCCTCTTTTTCTTTTCCTTCTTCTCTTCTACCCCTCTTTCCTCCTAATCTTCCCCTCCTTCCTCCTCTTCTCCGTCCTCCTCCCATCATCTTTTTCCTCTTCCTCCTCCTCTTTCCTCTCCTCCTTCTCCTTCCTCTTCTTTCTCCCCCTCCTCCCCCTTCGATTCATAATTCGCTTAATTGGTATTTTTAACTTTTATCATAACTTTTCGAACTGTTCAGATACACCAATGATTTCGGACCTCCAAAATGTATCTCGTGTCTTCCACCTCCCTCTCCTCCCTCCCTTCCTCCCTTCCTCCCTTCCTCCCTTCCTCCCTTCCTCCCTTCCTCCCTTCCTCCCTCTCTCCCTTCCTCCCTTCCTCCCTCTCTCCATTCCTCTCTCTCCCTCTCCCCTCCCCCCTCTGTCTCTCTCTCTCTTTCTCTCTCTCTCTCTCTCTTTTTTCTCTCTCTCTCTCTCTATCTCTTGTCTGTTCTCTAGTCATCCTTTCAGTCTCCATTTCTCATCCTCTCTCTCTTCTCCCTCCTTCTTCCTTTCCCCTCTTCTCTTTCTTTTACAATCTCTCCCCTCTCTTCTCGTCTCTTCTCTTCCCTCGTTCTTCATTTAGCCCCTTTCTTGTCTCCCTTTCCTTTTCATCGTTTTTCTTACATTTTTCTTCTCTTCCATTCTTTCGTTCATTTCCTTCCATTTTACAGCGTTTTCAGTATACAGTGAGAAGCCAAAGTTTGTCGACAACACGGTGTTGTTCTTGTGTGCAGAGGGATGGCGTTGTACTCACTATCTGTAAGGTTTGCAGATTTACCAGACATTTTGCATTATGCCTAGGCGTTCTTTTATGTGGAGAGATAGCATTGTCCTTACTATCTGTAAGGTTTGCAAATTTACCAGACACTTTGGATTATGCCTAGGCAAGGGTTGTTCTCATGTGTGGAAAGATGGCGTTGTCCTCACTATCAGCAAGGTTTGCAAATTTACCAAGCACTTTGCATTATGCCTAGGCGTTCTTGTATGCGGAGAGATGGCGTTGTCCTCGCTATCTATAAGGTTTGCAAATTTACCAGACACTTTGCGTTGTGACTAGGCAATTTGTTCATCTGATTATTGACGGGGATTGGGTGTACTCTCCTTAATAACCCTTTCGATGAGGAGGGATTTTTCTTCAGATGAATAAAATCGTCCGGCGGCAGGTGTGATTAAATCCTTAAATCATACAACGCAGGAAGTTAAGAACATAAGAATGAAGGAGACTACAAGAGACCATAAGGCCTACACTAGGCAGTTCCATATCCCTTACCACTTGCCATCCCCATCCATGGTGTTACTTAATCTTCTCCAACAACCAGCAGTTTCAGCGCTCACTAACTACCTGGTTACAAAGTCTATTCCATTCGTTAACCACCCTATTAGTAAACCAGTTCTTGCCTATTTCCTTCTTAAATTTAAATTTGGTTCAAGTGTATTGTATTCTAAGCTTGTTAGCATTATGCTCCGTGTAGATTCAGATGAATGCGTAGTTAGAATTTCTGTATGTGTGTATGTACATGCGTGTCAGCGTGAATGTTCGAGAACTTACTAATTGCCATTGGTACCTATTAAGTAATTATAAATTTATTTGTAATGCGAAAGTTGAATGAATGGGATATAGATCATTGTTACTATCATATTAAGTTGTTGTATAACTGAAAGGTGTATGAATGTAAATTTCTGTGTGCGAGTGAATAATCGAAATAATTGTAGAAAATTGACCGTACAATAAGGGCATTAAATCGAGATGGTTTTGATACATGTTTAACCCTGTTCCTGGGAAGTACAAGTAATAAACCACTAACCTAACTTAGCCTAAACTCACCTAACTTTACCGAACCTAACCTAACCCTCAGTATCACACAATCATAACACGTGGGCGATACTCTTAAGCCGGGTCCACACTTGTTGCATTTCCACGTATCGTATCATCTTTGCGTACCACCTATTGATACGATACGGCACAACAGAGTATCGTACCCATTTGTTGCGTATCCGCCTGCTGTATACGGATACGCAACAAGTGGGTACAATACCCTGTTGCACCGTGTCGTATCACTAGGTGGTACGCAAAGATGATACGATACGTGGAAATGCAACAAATGTGGACCCGGCTTTAGATCAATGCTCCTAACCTTTTTTGGCTCATGGCCCAGTTGGACCCCCGAATTTTTCTGTGGCCCATGAAATAATGATAGTGGGACAAATAACTTCCATTTTACATAGAATATATCAAGTATATATGATACATAATGTATTCAGTATATGTAATATTTGGACTTCCAAACATGTCTCATGACCTCCATCTCCCTCCTCTCACCCTTCCTCCATCTCTCTCTTCCTCTCTCTCTCTCTCTCTCTCTCTCTCTCTCTCTCTCTCTCTCTCTCTCTCTCTCTCTCTCTCTCTCTCTCTCTCTCTCTCTCTCTCTCTCTCTCTCTCTGTGTGTCTCTTTCTCTCTTTTAATCATGTCCATTAATTGGACACACTATTTCACAAGGTTCTAAAGTATTTTGCATATCCAGTGAAACACTAATTCATTATTATCATACATACATACATATACCAAGGCTTTTTCCCCCTTACAAGGGAGGTAGCCAAAAAGGGAAAGGCACAAAATCACTCCCACCCATTTCATCCCTGAATACACTACACTAATTTATTATCAATATTCATTTTTACAATTTTTCCTGTATATGGCACAAAACGAAAAACTTTCGTAAAAGCGACATAAAGAAACAATTATCTGACTTTAAAATATGAAACTAATTTCAAGATAATACCTATAACAAATATTTGGTTTCAAGTACATTAATTCAGTAAGATGGCAAATGAGTTTAAGGGTATATCTACTTATAAACATATATATTCACAAAATCAGAGTAGAACAGGTATAGCTGTAATGAACAAGATTTTCACAAAACTGAAATGGTGTGATTTTCTTTCTTCAGTAAAAAAAAACAACGGTATTTTCAATGCATGACTAATTAAAATTTATTCAAACACTAAGTAATTAGTAAATCTTCATAGTCTAAATGTGTTTGAATTATTTACATACATTTAATTTAACTAATTTAAGGACTGGTAGTAAATAAAAGCTCTATGGTCCATGTAATAAACTGTGGCCCAGTAGAAATCATAAAATTCCTGTGGCTTACGTGAAGTTAGGCATGGATGGCCAAATTTGGCCATGTGGCCATAGGCTGGGCACCACTGCTCTAGACGTCCACATTCCTGGAACTGCCTAGTGTAGGCCTTATGGTCTCATGCAGTCTCCTTCATTCTTATGTTTTTATAACATCACCTGATGTGGAGTCCGGGGAAGGGACCCGATGATGGGGGAAGGGACCTATTGGGGAAGAATTCCATTCCTCCCAGTAATTGGGCATTCAGGTACGGGGTGCTCAGTGAGGTGCTTATGTGTCTCATACTTTGTAGTCAGTGTGGACCATATTTAAGTGTCAGAGGCACTCAAGCTGTCAAGCGAGGACGGCGAGGACGCTAACTTGGTAACTATTACCTTTCCGAGTTAACTCGTGATGGTCTTAAACCCCTTCCGAAGAGGTTTGCGTGGACGTTAGTTAACGTCCTTTTTGATTTTATTCTTCATTATTTTTCATTTATTTATTTTTATTTATTTATTTATTCATATTTTTGTGGATACTTGCTGGTCGAGAGGGCTAGAGCGTCACTATTTGCGACGGAGGTCGAGGTGATGGCGGTTCGAACTCTGCCGCCAGCGAGTTGGACCAAGGGAATGGTTAATTAGATTCCACGCAACAAAGTCCTGTGTAAGGGGGGCCGACCTAGCCACCTGATAGTGGGGAGTTTTGATATTTATTTTTATTTATTTATCTATTTATTTACTTATTTATTTATTTATTTATTCATTTATCTATTTATTTATCTATTATTTTGTACTGAAGACCGGTGTTTTTATGCAACTAAGAGAGGGTCCCCGCGCTGAAGGTAGTCTCGATCGGCCAGAGGTCCCTTACATCCCAAGCCCGCCTCCGTAACTGAATAAAATAGTCTGTCCTTAGCCAGAATTAAATCGGTACAGTGCGTCACCGTGATGAAGATGCTAATGAAGAAATCCACCAAATGCCTTTATCTCGTTGTAGAGGCTGCGGGAGATGTGGTGGTCCGATGGGTAAAGTACGCGGACCACATTCCGAAAACCATGCGGGTTGGTGTCTTG
>NC_134802.1:35211385-35213885 GCF_046742065.1 Oratosquilla oratoria
TAAACTCATGAATGGTTTTTGCGCATACTATTTCATTGTCCAGTTTGTTCCAAGTGTCCACTACTCTATGTGGAAAACTGTTTTTCTTCAGTTCTCTTCTGTAGCTATGTGTGTGTGTGTGTGTGTGTGTGTGTGTGTGTGTGTGTGTGTGTGTGTGTGTGTGTGTGCGTGTGCGTTTTGCGTGCGTGCGTACATTTACGCTCGTCTCTCTTTACTCACCGTCTGATCCCAGTGGCAGCACACCACGGAAGACCGCGCAGTGATGAAAGAAACGGTGTGCGTCTGCTGCGGTTGATCAGGGGCACCCAAGCACGATTGCGGGGGGATGGGGGGGGGAAGGGGAGTGTCTTGTATTTATAGACGTTGCGACTCCAAGCATGGGGCCAGGGCCCCCGTCCTGCCGCACACGCTCCCCCCCCCCTCACCCTAGCGGCCTGTTGCTTCTCATTTCGGACAGTGGGTACCCTCGCGCAGGCTATGCAGGCAGCCCGCAACCGGCCCTCACGGACCTGCGCGCGCATGCCAGCACGCACCTCACGTATGTGGGGAACCTTGCGCAAGCGGCCGCAGGCACAGAGACACACACATTATACAGTAGGCACCCCCATGCACTTAATATTAGGAACATCCGAACCTAACCCACCAGAACGTGTATGTAGACAACTTCTTGTACACTGCATACAAGTAAGGTACCCCACACGCTTTACACTCGTGGGGTCCAGCATACACACAGGATACTTGCTCACACACGTTGGCCGTTGGTTCTTGACCTAGGGGGGGGGCAAGGGAGGGGACGCGACAGTTGTGGGTGCCAACTATACTTGCAGACTGACTCAGACACTGAATATAGATCTCATTGACTACTAGATTGACACGATTTGTTTAATTTTAGAATATGGATGACTTGTTTCGTCATCTATTTTCTGTTTAATCAGAGATGAAGTGTATGTAGAACGTTCTAGAGTCGAGCTGACTTTGTCTGATAAAGGGAAGATGGACGTTGAAGTCTCAATGAGATTGAAGAGCGAAAAAAGGTTAAGACTGCTTGACAGAACGTTTCCTCTCGGGTCTTTATAGGTATCCATTTGTGGCATATTGCTCACGAGGCGTCTGTGAATATGATGTCAATGTGCATATCATCATTGTATGATAAAATTGCCGGGGGTTATACCAAGTGGTGTGTGTGTGTGTGTGTGTGTTTGTGTGTGTGAGTGTGTGTGTGTGTGTGTGTGTGTGTGTGTATGTGTGTGTGTGTGTGTGTGTGTGTGTGTGTGTACAGCCATACCTCCTCGGCGCGATACTGTCCACATGGATAGAAACAACTCTCTTCTCACGCCTTTGGCGACAGTGGACGGGTCAGTCCCCTGGTCATTTTTATCACAGCCACCCCCCCCCGCCTCTCCCTCCTCCACCTCCTCTTCCTCCTCCTCCTCTTCCTCCTCCTCCTCCTCCTCCTTCTCTTTTCTCTTTCTCTCTATCTGTCTGTCTCTGTATCTCTCTCTCCCTCTCTCCCTCCACCTCTCTCTCTCTCTCTCTCTCTCTCTCTCTCTCTCTCTCTCTCTCTTTCGTAAAGACAAAGGTCCAAACTACGTCATCGCGTGGAAAGGCGTTTAGGCTCAGGGCGGCACAAATGAAGGAAACCATTTGAAAGAAAAATGACAGTAAGAAGATATTGTAAATGCTCTCTTCACAAGAACAACTGCAGGCCTGCACAGATAGCACATATACTTGTCTTGATTCCCCTTATAAGAGGGGTGACTGAATCAAAGCATACATATATATATATATATATATATATATATATATATATATATATATATTTGTATATATAATGTATAGTGGAACTTATGATCCTACGGGACCCAGATCGAAGCTACATATGTGTGTGTGTGTGTATGTGTGTACATATATATAACATCTATGTCTACCTTGGAAATTGCGAATAACTGAGTTCCCTAGTTCCATTTACTTTGGTCGTATTTATTGACACATGGGAGTTATATTCTGACGTTATTCTTATTCTTCGTCATAGATAAGGAATAGTTCTGTCACTCCCGTTACATCCGATAGATATAGGAATAAATGAATAAACAGATAATAAATAAAATAAAAAATCAGTTGAAAGGATGAAGACTGAGAAACACGGCGCCAAAGGCTGCTGGCGACGGCGCCGCCCAATGCCAACAGGAAGATCCCATCCAGCTGGGGTCCAAACGACGCTATAGTGACGTCACTGGTAATCGGACCATGACGTCACCGATGTTCGAACAATGATACCACTCGTGGTGTGATAGTGACGTCACACATGGCCGGACAGTGACATCACGCGTGGTCGGAAAGTGACGTCACACGTGATCGGACAGTAACGTCACACGTGTTCGGACAGTGACGTCACACGTGGTTGGACAGTGACGTCACATGTGTTCGGACAGTGACGTCACACATGGTCGGACATTGACGTCACGCGTGGTCGGACAGTGACGTCACGTGTGGTCGGACA
>NC_134802.1:35218885-35228885 GCF_046742065.1 Oratosquilla oratoria
GGGTTAGCAACATTATGTTGTTGTCGATGTAGTAGAAGTGATGAGGTTGAGCTTGTTTTAGGAAGGTAGAGGTGCCGTCATAATGGAGTTGTATGGTGATGTGGTTCTGGGTGCTGCGTGTGTGTGTGTGTGTGTGTATGCATGTATATATATATATATATATATATATATATATAAATATAATAAAAATATATATATATACATATATATATATATATATGCATATACATACGTACAAGACCGACCGCCATGACATATTGAAGTAATCAAGGCATGAAAAATAAGAGGACAAATTAATGTCATATCAAAGGGAGGAGGGTGGAGTGGGGGAGGGGTGGGGGTAGTGCATCCCTGTACTCTGAGGGTCAGCCCATAAACAAATCAGCGATAAGACTCCTGACGAAGGCCGTTCCGGTCGTACCGGTCGTGGCATGCACCGATCTGACGGCGATACCGACGCTGCACTCGATAGCTATGGTTCCTCAAGAATGCAGACGAAGTCGCTGAAGCCGAAGGTGAGGGCAGAAGCTGGAGTCAGCTTGTGGGCGGAGGAGGGGGGGTGTGAGGGGGGGAAGGGGGGAGAAAAGGGGTCTAAAGTGAGGTAGATCTGAGGTGATGGAGATGGCCAGGGGCGCTGGAAGGAGTGTAGCCGAGTATCCGTGTTGGACTACATGTTATGAGGGTTGATGAGACTGACCCAAGTCCGATGGACAATACTTAGTCTATCGTACATTTGTACTACAAGGAGGACCGTGATGTCTTCTTGGCTTCGCGGACCCACACGCCTGGATACCCTTGACTAGTTTCGATGGTTATATCACATATAAAGAGCAGCGTCCAACTCTATCGACCTTCTACACTCAGTATTGTATCAGTCCTATGCATAGCAAAGCGCTTGGTCAGGCAATGAGGGAGAGGGAGAGGGAGAGGGAGAGGGAGAGGGAGGGATCTTTCGACACTGGAACGTCCTGTCTGGGTGCGTGAGAAGACATTTATGAGTCTCATGACGTGAATGAAATACAAATTATCAGGATGGAGAGGAGGTGATGATGGTGAAGAGGAAGTAGGGGGAAGGGGAGAAAGAAGAGGTGGAAAAGAGGGAAGACGGAGGAGAGTTGAAGGGGTTATAAAAGGTGAAAGAGAGAGAGAGAGAGAAAGAGAGCGAGAGATGGGTAGGGACAAATAGAATCATGACAAGAAGGTAAAGATGAAGAGAAATTGTTATCTTGAAGTAAAGGTCATAGAAGGAGGAGAAGACCAGTAGGAGAAAAAATTGTGGAGGATAATCTGCCTCTGGGGTGGCAGGAGGAGGAAGATGGGGAGGAGGAGGATGGAGTGGAACGAAAAGAACGCAAGGAAGAAAACGCGAAGGCGAAATGGAAGGAGCGGGTAGGATAACAGTGTCGAAGGCTCTCAACCCCCTCTGAGCTATCACATACTGTGTATCTATGTATATATAAATGTATACGTACATATATGTACGACTTACACACACATACACACACACACACACACACACACACACACACACACACACACACACACACACATACACTAGGGTAGTACCAAAAGTAGTGCCTCCTATTTTATTTTTTTAATCGTAACTCAAAAGATTGAAGAGCTATGAAGACGGGAGTGGCACCATTAAAGCGAGCGGACATTCTTGCCTCAGAATTTATTTCTCCACGTACTCATAACCCTTCTCAGTGCACTTTTGCTAGCGATGAGATTGGGCTTGTGCATGGCCCTCTGGAGCGCAGTTTGTCACTCACATCTCTCGCCACTCCGGGATTGACATCAACTGCCTCGGCTCCGTAAACGTTCACCAAGCGCCAGTGAACGTCGATTGGTTTCACTTCTGCTTGGAGGAATTCAGGGACACATCTCTGTTCCTGACGCACATCCATGGCAGGGGTTATTTTTTATTAAACTGTCACATCACCAATATCTGGAAGAGAGAAATGAAAACATTAGGTTATTGGCGCGAACTTTCAGTCATCATAATAATGCCATAAACAATCCCTACGGGTCCCTTGGTGCAGAAAAAAATCAGGTGGCATTACTTTAGTAACTACTCGCAAGCGCATTGTATATATATATATATATATATATATATATATATATATATATATATATATATATATATATACGTGAAGAGCTGGAGTCCAGGAATCATTATTTAGAAGAAAAACACTATATTTGTCGCTATAAGTAAACTCATATTGACGAGTCCAGCACTTACTATCTTCTAAACATGTATATATATATATATATATATATATATATATATATATATATATATATATATATATATATATATATTATATATATATATACATTGAGTGCGGGAAAGGCGACCATGTAGAAATTCGGTCGACCGGAGGGCCTCAGCTGAATAAAATCACCTGACGACACGAGTCGGAACTAAAGTCCATAACGTGTGACATCACGCAGGGGTCGTTGCTCTGCCGCGAGGGACACAGTTTGGCGATCGCCAGAATCAACCCTGTCAAGTGCGCCACGGGGATCAATGATCTAAGGAGGAACGTCGAAGGTGAGAATGAGATTGAGATGGATTGGGAAAAGGATTCGCAACTCGGTGGCACGGTGGTACTAACCAGATCAAGGCCAGTGCGGGACTTTTTTTTTTATTATATTTATTCATTTATTCATTGAGAGATTGTATTTATTTACTTTTTTACTTGATATCTTGATTTAGATATATTTTTATAAATTTATTCATATGTGCATTTATTTATCTACCTATCTCAACCTATTTATTTACATGTGTATGTTTACCTATTTATTTATCTATTTATTTATTTATTATTTTTTATTCTTTTCTTGAGTTGGTTGAATGGGTAATGAAGATTATACGAGTGAGGGTAAGCGGGCACAAGATTTAAGAGAAGATGGAGGCCACGGATAGGGAGGAGGGTAGGAGGGAGGAGGGAGGGAGGGAGGGACCTGGAGGAGGGAGGGAGGGAGGGGGAGGGGAAGGGAGAGGTGGGTCAGTAGCCCCCTAGGCTATGGACGCGTTTTAGTGCTGAGAATTCTTTGCCGCCTTCGCACGCACATTCTCTCTCTCTCTATCTCCCTCCCTCTCCTCTCTCTCTCTCTCTCTCTCTCTCTCTCTCTCTCTCTCTCTCTCTCTCTCTCTCTCTCTCTCTCTCTCTCTCTCTCTCTCTCTCTCTCTCTCTCTCTCTCTCTCTCTCTCTCTCTCTCTCTCTCTCTCTCTCTCTCTCTCTCTCCCCCCTCTCTCTCCCCCTCCCTCTCTCTCCTTCCCCCCCTCTCTCTCCTCCCCCCCCTCTCTCTCTCTCTCTCTCTCTCTCTCTCTCTCTCTCTCTCTCTCTCTCTCTCTCTCTCTCTCTCTCTCCCTCCCTCTCTCCTCTCTTTCTTTCTCTTTCCCTCTCTCTCCCTCTTTCTCTCCCTCGCCCTTTCTCTCTCCCCATTCTCACTCTCTCTCTCTCTCTCTCCTCCTCTCTCTCTGTCTCTCTCTCCCTCTCTCTCCTTCTCCCCCTCTCTCCTTCGCCCTTTCTCTCTCTCTCTCTCTCTCTCTCTCTCTCTCTCTCTCTCTCTCTCTCTCTCTCTCTCTCTCTCTCCCTTTCTCCCTCGCCCATTCTCTCTCCCATCCTCTTTATTTTGGATCTCGAGTGTTCTCACTCTATATCCAAGTCTCGATTGTTCCCTATCAAAGATCTCCACGTTTTATGATGGCACACTGCCGCCAGGTTTCACAGCTCGCCACCATACAGCGGCGCCGAATTCAGCAGCCTCCTCATCATCGCCACCTCAGCTCTAATGGGTCTCCTTCTAATCCTTCACACCCTTTCCAGCCTATCTGTCGACTCTCTTGCCGCCGTTTCAGTAGTAAAGCCTGACCCAGAAAGACCTCTAGAAGGAAGTGAGAGTGGGGGAGGAGAGGTTTTGCCGATTGTTGGTGAGATGGTTCAGGTATGTGAAGGGAAGAGAAGAGACGAGGTTGGAGGAGGGAAGGGTAGTGACTGGAGAGGAAGGGATTGAATACGGAAGAAGCAGAATGGCTGAAGGGAATGGGCGTGGACTATGAAGTATGTACGTATGGCAAGTAAATTGTAGTATGAAGGGGAAACGAGGGAGTGGGAGTGAAGGACGGGGTGGGAGTGTAAGAACTGGGAGGAGGGTAGGATACGCATACAAAGGTGTGTGCATTTGCGGATATAAGGGAGCGAAACCAGACCATACAGGATCTGCAGATGTATTCTTCGTTGTTGAGCAGTTGAGCATTTGTTATATTCCTATTCATTGTTGGTTCTGGATTATTATGAGAGTCACTCTTGGTCAACAGGAATGTAATACTGCAGCACAGGATATATCTATACTGATCTGATGTATCGTGGGTCAGATGCGGGTGGTCGCAATAGTATATACAGTATGTATATATATATATATATATATATATATATATATATATATATATATATACATTGTGTGTGTGATTGGGTGTGAGGTAAACACAAAGAACTATTGGAGTTTTATCATTGATGTCTCGTTCTTACCAGGACTTCTTCAGAGTATATCAACTATATATATATATATATATATATATATATATATATATATATATATATATATATATATATATATATATATATATATATATATATATGTATGTATTTGTAAAAAATATACATCTATGTGTGTCTACACAAACACACACACACACACACACACACACACACACACACACACACACACACACACACACACACACACACACACACACACACACACACACACACACACGGAAACGCGCTAGCGCATGCACGATTATGTATGTAAGGTCAGTATGAGTGTCTATGTTCATGCGTGCACGTGCGTACAATATTGGGGCAGGTAGCAGCAGCAGCAGGCGAAGAAGAAGAAGAAGCGTGACCAGTGGACCAAAGACTAAATGGAGAATTCTGATGGGAGCGAACAATGGGGCCATGATTGGAGGTCGAGGTTAGGGGGACAGGGGAGGGATGGGGAGACAAGGAAGGGATGGGGTGATAAAAGTGTTCTGTATGTGTACACATGTACATACAGGCGAGCGAGCGCATACACGCATACGCGCTCATACACACATGTTCGCGCACACCCACACACGCGCACACACACACACACACACACACACGCACTCGCACTCGCATATACATACAGTATTACTATTGGATAACGTGTCCTACATCAAAATAAATAAATAGATAAATAATAAATAAATAAATAAATAAGTAAGATTGTTAGGTAGACATAGCAAGTTGTGGACGAACGGACACACACACACACACACACACACACACACACACACACACACACACACACACACACACACACACACACACACACACACACATATGTACACATACACAAACACATACATGTATACACACACACACACACACACACACACACACACACACACACACACACACACACACACACACACACACATTTACACATACACTTACACACACACACACACACACACACACACACACACACACACACACACACACACACACACACACACACACACACACACACACACACACACACACACACACACACACACACACGAAATCATTCAGATTTATACAAAAGTTAAGTTTCTAAGCAGTCTAATGTTTCACACCCCTGCTGTTGAGGACAGGTGCAAATCTTTAGATAAGAAAGAGATAAGGAGACAAAATGGGAAACTGTTAGATTGTAAGGTTGACGGTGGGGGCCGGGATAAAGATAAAAGCTAACCTAACTTAACCTAACCTAACCCAACCTACCCTAACCTAACCTAACCCAACCTAACCTAACCCAACCCAACCTAACCTAACCTAACCTAACCTAACCTAACCTAACTCAGCCTAACCTAATCCAACCTAACCTAATCTAACCTAACCCAGCCTAACCTAACCTAACCCAACCCAACCCAACCCAACCTAACCTAACCTAACCTAATCCAACCTAACCCAACCTAACCTAACCTAACCTAACCCAACCTAATCTAACCCAGCCTAACCTAACCTAGCTACCTAACCTAACGCAGAGGGGGAGGACGGGAGGGACACTGCAGGAATCTTGTCGGGAGATTCTAGGCAACGGGAATGACAGAGGGCCCGAGGAAATTGTGTTTGTGAGGGAGAGAGAGAGAGGAGGTGGAGAGGCTAATGTGCGGGAGGCAGGCGAGGTAGCGGTAGCAAGGAGGCTTGTGGAGGAAGAGGAGGAGGAGGAGGAAGGAGGGGAGGATGGAGGAGAGGGAGAGGTGAAGATTCTTCGTTGACCTCCTCACTTCAGCTGAAGAGAATCGCCTAGTCTGAATAAGATAATGAAAGTGGAATGCAGAAGGACAAGGAAAGTGTGAAGGTTTGTTATATTTCGCCAACAATAACCAGCGCTTCTATCCCTAGAGACAACATTGCGTCGGAGAGACGGAGTCAGAGATGGTGAGGGAGACGGTGTAAGGAAGGTGGTGACTCTGGTCCGTAGGGGTGTTGGTAAAGTCTCTAAAACATTGGCTCTAGATTTTTCGAAGTCAATATCCCATACGGAGAAGGTGAGAAGGATAGGAGGTCATGAAGAAGGGAAGATGGGGGTGAGGACAGAAGAGAATGATTATGAAGAAGAGGAATAGGAGGAAGAAGAAAGGGAGGAGAAGGAGAAGAAGGAGTGAAATTGGAAGAAGAGGAAAACAAAAGAGGAGGAGGAGGAGAGAGAGGAAAGGGAGAAGAAGGAGGAAGAAAAGTAAAGGAAGAGAAAGAGTAAGGGAAGGAGAAGAAAGAGAAGGAGGAGGAGAAATGGAGAGGAAGAAGGAGGAAGAAAAGTATAGGAAGAGGAAAAATAAGTGAAGGAGAAGAAAGAGGAAGGGGGAGAAGAAAGAGAGAAGGAGGAGGAGGAAAAGTAGAGGAAGGAGGAGAATAAAGAAAGAAGGAGGAGGAGAAGGATGGTGGAGAAGAAGGTGAAGTGTTGAGTAAGAAAGGAGAAACCGGAGGATTGGAGAAGACAATGGATCTCGATGTTGGTGGTGAAGGTAGGATGACAGTAATGATGGTGAAGTCGGCGAGTTGGTGGTGTTGATGAGGGAGGAGTTCGACTGTGGTTGGCCCGCTGCAGGTGGAAGAGAAGTTTGATTTTGGTAGCAGTGGAGGGGGAGGAGGTGGAAGGGGAGGAGAAGTGGAGGTGGAGGAGGTGGAAGGGGAGGAGAAGTGGAGGTGTGGGCTATTCGACCAGACACACCTCGGGCAGACCCATAGTGGTCAGGTGAGGAGGAAGAGGAGGAGGAGTGTGTGGAGGAGAAGTGAGAGGAGGATGAAGAACATGAGTAGTCGGAACAAGAGGAGGAGGAGGAGGAGGAGTGTGTGGAGGAGAAGTGAGAGGAGGATGGAGAACATGAGTAGTCGCAACAAGAGGAGGAGGAGGAGGAGGAGTGTGTGGAGGAGAAGTGAGAGGAGGATGAAGAACATGAGTAGTCGAAACAAGAGGAGGAGGAGGAGGAGGAGTGTGTGGAGGAGAAGTGAGAGGAGGATGAAGAACATGAGTAGTCGGAACAAGAGGAGGAGGAGGAGGAGGAGGAGTGTGTGGAGAAGAAGTGAGAGGAGGATGAAGAACATGAGTAGTCGAAACAAGAGGAGGAGGAGGAGGAGGAGGAGGAGGAGGAGTGTGTGGAGGAGAAGTGAGAGGAGGATGAAGAACACGAGTAGTCGGAACAAGAGGAGGAGGAGGAAAAGATGAAGAGGCAGCAAGGATCACCAAATACCAGCCGAGAGAGATTGTGGAAAGGAAAGGAGAGGAGAAAGAAAAGGAGGGGAAGGGAAGGAGAAGAAAGAGCCCAAAGAGGAGGAGGAGGAAGAGGAATAAGAGGAGGGTAAGAGGAGGACTACCAGAAAAGAACAAGAGCAATGGGATGAAGAGGAACAAGAGGAGGACGAGGTATAAAGCAACGCACGGAAACTGCCGAGAACCCTTACTTGTTACCTTTAGCTTGCTTTATCGGTACCTCTTCCTCTTCTCCTACCTTCTTACTTCTCTCTCACTTCCTCCTCTCCCCTTCACATTTCTCCTCTCCCCCTCTTCCTCCTCTCCATTATCCTCACCCTCAATCCGCTTCTTCATCGTCTATTAACTTTCAACCACTACTGTCAATCCATACGTCTGTCCACCTTAAATTATTAGTTTACATCTCTGACGTCACCTCTTCACTATGATATTTTCTCCAAGGATAGAAGCGCTGGTTACAGAAAAAAATACATTCAGTAGTGGAAATATTCCGGTTAGGCCCTACTGCTGAATAAAATCGTCTTAAATAACGAGAACATACAGAGTTCTCAATCCGCAGGGAACTCGGTAGCGGTCTTCTTGTCCCCCTATCTGTCGGTCGCAGCTAGAACATGAGTAAGGAAGCTCGTGTCCGTTGTTGCCTGACGACATACCGGGAGCAACCCGCACCGTTTCATCTGTCGGCGGTTATGAGACATGGGGGTCGCGCCCCGGTGGCAAATGCGATTGTCCCCGCCCCGCCCCGCCCCCGTTCGCCACCTGGCCGGCGGCCCCGCCCCACATGTGTTTCCTGGGCCAACTGAGAGAGTACTGACAAGTCATGGTCAACGCCCCACCTTCTTTCTCGTGGAGTGTGTCAGGTGGAAATGGGTATTCACTAATAATAACCTTGTTGAAAGATTAGGGGCTTGGGGGGGGTGTTCTGGTTAACGGATTCCGACTCTCTCTCTCTCTCTCTCTCTCTCTCTCTCTCTCTCTCTCTCTCTCTCTCTCTTATTCTTAATATGTATATATATATATATATATATATATATATATATATATATATACCGTATATATATATATATATATATATATATATATATGTATATATATATATATATATATATATATATATATATATATATATATATATATATACATACATATACCAAAGGCTTTTTCCCCCTTACACGGGGGTAGCCAAAAAGAAAAAGGCATAGAAACCACTCCTACTCATTCCATTTCCTATATATTCCACTACCCTCCACCCTCCTCCCTCCCTCTTATCTTGGCACCTCCTGGATAATACACACACACACACACACACACACACACACACACACACACACACACACACACACACACACACACACACACATATATATATATATATATATTACTATTGTTACTATCATTATCATCATTGTTATTGTTATTATCACTATTGCAAATTATTTTGATAAGCTCCATATTCATGTTTAAGGCAAGTCTATTCAGCGACGTTGACTTGAGTCGTAAATCTTTCAAAGCATGCGATTCATTTTAGAAATATTCCGTCTTTTTTGTGTCTCTCTTTGTTCAATGATTTCGTTAATGCCAAGTCTTGAATTCTCCGATTTCCTCAACTCTTAACAGAAGTTGACTTTTAATGTGATTCTTGCTTGACTTAATAATTCAGTCGAACGAGACAAGCAAATTGTTGAAATGAGGTCGGAGGTCTCTCTCCCCCCCCCCTCTCTCTCTCTCTCTCTCTCTCTCTCTCTCTCTCTCTCTCTCTCTCTTCAGAGAGGGTTACACTGGGTAAGGTTAGGTTGACCAGTAGTAATTACAGTGTCGAGGAAGGAACCAGAGAGAGAGAGAGAGAGAGAGAGAGAGAGAGAGAGAGAGTGAGTGAGTGAGTGAGTGAGTGAGTGAGTGAGTGAGTGAGTGAGTGAGTGAGTGTGAGTGAGTGAGTGAGTGAGTGAGTGAGTGAGTGAGTGAGAGAGTGAGTGAGAGAGTGAGTGAGTCTCCACTGAAGAAGGTAATGTGTTGCTCATTGTCTGAGTGTCCCGTGAAGACACGCAAGCGATGCCAATGGACATAACTGGCGTTGCTTTGGAGGCGAGAGGGTAGGGTGGGGGTGGGGGGTGGGGAGACAGTCCCTCGTTAGCAAATTATTGTCAACCGGAAGGTGGGGGGGAAGGAGGAGGAGGATGAGGACGAGAGGACGGGGAGGAGAAGGAAGAGGAAA
>NC_134802.1:35233885-35246385 GCF_046742065.1 Oratosquilla oratoria
GTGTGTGTGTGTGTGTGACGACATCTTGACAGGTTGAGATATATATTATATACTGTATATATATATATATATATATATATATATATATATATATATATATATATATGCACGTATGTATGTATATGAAATATGCATAGCAAAGAAAGCTTAAGCACACAACTGCTGTTAGCGCAATAAAACAAGACGATCTGGACCTCACCGTCCCGCAAAGAATAAAGACGAACTTATCAAGACCTTTGAGTAAACAGAAGTGGACGTAGGAGGATCAAAGGAGCTGCGACAACGGCAAGATCCCATACTTGGTGCGGAGGCAACCCCCCCTCAATGGGGAGAGAGAATGGGGGAAAACTCATAGATATTTTTTTTTTTTTTTTTTTTTTTAGTGCGCTGGTGACGTAATCGAAAGCGTGTTGGTCTCCCATTCGCTTGATTGTGGGTTTGAATCCCGCACTCCTCTCCCATTCCCAGCAGTCCCCAAAGCGCAAAATGGGACAAAGGTGACGGCTTCGGCCGCAGCTACTCAGCGCCTCCTGGTGTATCCTCCTCACTTTCTCCTTCGGTTCTGGGATTCTTCCTTCAACGGAATAAAATCGTCTGGTGTCAGTCAGAAGAAAGTCTTTAAAGGGTGTCTTGGTAACGAAGCGAACTTTTGAGTTTAAGACAAAAAATATACAAGAAAAACTTTTTTTTCCGCACAATAGAGGAAAAGTGTTTATGCTTGAAAAATAAGCCAAGTACAGTTCCTGGGACAACATATGAACTGGTACATAAGAATGAAGGAGACTGCAAGAGACCATAAGGCCTACACTAGGCAGTTCCATGTCCCTTACTACCTGCCCTCCCCATCCATAAAGTTATCCAACTTTCTCTTAAAACAACCATTTGTCCCAGTGCTAACTACAAGGTTACTATTCTATTCTATTCGTTAATTACTGTATTGGTAAACCAATTCTTGCCTATTTCCTTCTTAAACCTAAAACTGTCCAGTTTAAACCAATTACTACGAGACCTTCCCTGCTGTCTTATTATGATGACCTTGTCTGCATCGCCCTTGTTAAAGCCCTTGACCCATTTGAATACCTGTATTAGATCAATCCGCATTCTACGTCTTTTCAGAGAGTGTAACCCGCATGTGTAGATCAGTGTTGTTAACTTACATATGTGGTGAATAGTTGGTAGACCACATATATTCGGAGTTGGCAGTCCACATATGTAGAGGAGATTTGGTCATCCACATACACAAAGGAGGGATAGATGATCGCGAAGAACAGGACAACATCGATCTATAGAGAAGAGAGGGGAACTCACAAGGGTCAAGTAGAAGAGAAGTCAAATCACGTGATAATATGTGTCAACCCACGTATGAAGAACAAGGGGCAACCCACGTATGGAGAACAAGGGGCAACCCACAGGTGTTATGATGAAAAGCGGGGAACCCGTATGTGTACAGAAGGAGAGAAGATAATTCACAGGTGTGGGATGGGTGGGAGTTCAGTCCACATATCCTCAGGAGGGAAAACACGTGTTGGGATCATTGGGGGTGAGGACATCCCGCAGGTGTCAGGAAGAAGAGGATGGCAACCCACACGAGTAGAGAAGAAGAAGAAGGAGGAGGTGGAGGAAGAAGAGGAAGAGGAGGAGGAGGAGGAGGCGCAACCCACGCGAGGTAGCTGGAGCGCAAGGAGGCTCTAGTCCTTCGGGTCTAATTACTTTTTGCTCTCGGTCCTTCGCCTGGTCTTCTCCGGTTCCTCAGCTGCTACCCGGGGTGTCCCTCGTGTGGGCGGGTCTGTTGTGGCAACACTGTGTACGTTTCCTTTGTGTGTGTGTGTGTGTGTGTGTGTGTGTGTGTGTGTGTGTGTGTGTGTGTGTGTGTGTGTGTGTGCGTGTCTTCATGTGCGCGCATCTGCAGTTCCTTTTACGTATCTGACTGCTGGAAGAAGCTTATGTTTAGTTCCAAATGCGTTTGGAAACTTATGTCTTATACACGCACGTGCTTGCGTCCAGGAACATAAGTGCCCCCTCATATACATTCACTTACACGCTTGGATGCTTATAGTTGTGTAGTATGTATACATATAAGAAGACTAGAGTACACACGCACACACAGAATCACACATACACACACAAACATACGCACACACACACATGGAGCGGTGGTAAAGTTCCCGGCTGCCACTACGGCGGTCAGGGTTCGAATCCCGCCCAGGGCTGAAATAATTTCAGTATCGCTGCGCTGCGAGTGTCGTTACTCCAACTCTCGTGGGCGGGGAGTTGGGTGTGTGTGTATGCGTGTAAGGTCACAGCATTACCCACATATCGGTCATGTATGAGCTCTAAGCTCTCTTCCGGGAGGGGAAATAGCTGACGATCACGAGTCCAACACGTGATCCAAGACCATAGTGAATCTCACACACACACATACACACACACAGAGTTACATTTAAGGCTTCATGGGTCCTGAGATAATCAAGAAAGAGCGTGTGAACTTTGCAAAGACGCTTCCCATTAGGGCCATGGCGGTAATCAGGTGTGCATGGGCCGGTTCCCCGCTACACCAGACTCACCGTGTTACATACTATATATATATACATATACATACACACACACACACACACACACACACACACACACACAAATATATATATATATATATATATATATATATATATATATAAATATATATATATATATAGTGTGTGTGTGTGTGTATAACCACTAGGGAAGAGAAAATTAAGATAGCAGCGCTTTCGTATGATGACATCGTCAGTCCTAAATTAGAAGAAATACAACAATGTATGAAAGGCACAAACCCTCCGCAAGGAACGTGGAGAGGTGCGCAATGTCTTGGATGGTTCAAAGGTTTGTATATTAACTACATTCCGAATGGTGAGGATATTTCCTCATAAACGTAGTTATCGAATGTATATACACCTTTATGAGGATCTAAGTTGTCATACTGGTTAGCATTACGTTCGATTAGTTTTCTACAATATATGTGGTATTTATAGAAACGAATATGGTTGAAATAGGAGTAATTCATACTAGTTGGGATGACAATGTAAATCTCCGTTAAGGTTTACGTAAATTAGATTATGTAAAATTTCTAAGCAAATATCCAAATAATTCAAAGTGCAGGTAACCTTTTAGACTTGCAACATCCTAAGATGTCTTTTACTTCCCCCTCTTCCTCCTCCCTCTCTCCCTTCTCCCATCCTCCCTCCTCCTCCCCCTTCCCCTTCCTTCCCTTCTTCCTCCCTATCTCCATTCTCTCTCCCTCCTCCCTCCCCCTCCCCAGCCACCCTCATTCCTCTCCAAGTCTCCCTCTTCCATTCTACCTCCTCCCTCCCCCAGCCTCCCTCCTCCCTCCCCCAGCCTCCCTCCTTCCTCCCTAAACCTCCCTCTTCCCCCTCCCTCCTCCCTCCCTCCCAACTTCCATCCCTCCTCCCTCCCTCCCTCCTCTTCACATCCTCCCTCCTCCTCACATCCTCCCACCTCCTCACATCCTCCCACCTCCTCACATCCTTCCTCCTCCCTCCTCCCCATCCTCCCTCCTCCCCATCCTCCCTCCTCCCCATCCTCCCTCCTCTCTCCCTCCCTCCTTTTCACATCCTCCCCCATCCTCCCTTCTCTCTCCTCCCCCTCCCTTCCCATCCTCCCTCCTCCCTCTCTCCCCATCCTCCCTCTTCCCTCCCTCCTCTCTCCCACTTCCCTCTCCTATCCTCCCTCCCCTCACACTCCTCCCTCCTCTCTCCTCACTCCCTCTCCCCTCCCTCCCTCCCTCCCTCCTCCTTTTCCTATTCTCCACGTTCCTCGTGTAGATCTTGCTTCTTCCCATATATTGTCGTATTTCTTTTCCCTTTGTACCTCAGCGCTGAAGACATAATTATACGAAAGTGCTCTGCATCGTCAAGTTTCTCTGTCCCACTGGCTACGTCTGCAGTCGTGAACACAAATCACCAATGTTTTTATATCACGTACACTCTATGTATATTTTTGGGCATATGCAGGAATAAACTCGGACCAACCAAGATTCGGGTCTTCTTTATCCATCTTTAACACGCACGCGCGCACACACACACGAGATATGAAGACGGGTCCCACGAGTATAGATCCCCTTCCCGTAAAATATAACTAAGTAAATACACACACACACACACATTTATATGTAATATGTATATATATGCTAATAAGAACACGGGTGCGTATGTTCACTTATGCAAAGTAGACCACTTGGAAAAAGAAACTAACGAAGCAGAGCGCTTTCGTATATTACATCTTCAGTGCAAAAAATACTTTTTGCACTGAAGATGTAATATACGAAAGCGCTCTGCTTCGTTGGTTTCTTTTACCAGGTGGTCTACTTTGTAGTGCTCAAGATACACTATTTGATAAATGAAATCGTCATTGCATGATGAATTAAAGAAACATATATTTTATAATGACTGATTTACTGGCAACACAACGAAACTGTAGTTGAATGTGACTGCTGACTTGCAGTGGAAACTCAAAGAGGACACATGTATTAAGTAGAAGAATGTTGTCATACAAAATACAACTGCTATCATACAGAGTAATGGTATATACACTGACATATATATGCACATTGTTACGGGTCCCATATAACAATTCCTATGTACATATTTGCATAAGTTTGTATAGACAATAACATACGTGCTAAGCATGATTACAGAAAACGGCATAAGGCGTGACGTTGCTACAACTTTGCATATATATATATATATATATATATATAATATATATATATATGTAAAGTGAAAGGTCACGTTTAATGCAGTCTATGAGGAGGAAGTTCGTCTTGACCGAACATGGCGACGTTAAAGTCTTTGCCAGTCTTCCCGGCGTGTGCAACGACGCCTTCCTGGGAAGGCTTCACGCAGACTTGGGGGTTGTTTACAATGCGAGGCAGCGCCCCGGGGCGACAGTAATGACTTCATCCATTTGACCTGTTCCCACCTTGCACAGCTCCCTGACGGAAACTCTCATTCAGCGCTGACGATCGCGTCGGGCCTCGCCACTGCCTCGCTAGTTATGTTAATTGAGGCTTAAGTTCCCCCACCCCCACCCCCCAAGCAGATCCAGGTGATTGCCGTTTGCTTCTGCTCTCCGAGTACGTAGGGTAAAGGTGAACACTTCGTTATGGAAGGTTCTCACTTAAAGTAAGGAAAGATTTTTCCCTTTAGCTGAGTAAAATATCAGGTTTTCTCAGAATAGTATTGCAGCAAAAATAAATGAATAAATAGTTGAGTAAATGAATAGTTAAAAAGATATAATAAATAAACGTTTAGGTTGGGTTTGCAGACCACAAAAGTTTTCGATAGTTGCTCTCTCTCTTTCTCTTTCTCTCTCTCTCTCTCTCTCTCTCTCTCTTTTTTTTTTTTTTTTTTTTTTAAGTACAAATGTAGGGGAGGAGACTAAAGACGTTCCAAAGGCGAGTTGGTTATATTGCAGGAGTGAGACTTTATCCAGAGGGACAACACGGTCTTTCGGATTTCCTGACACGGGCGCGGTGAACTAGACGCCGGACCATCGCGACTTCCATTCCTTATGAGATTCTCTTTCAACTGTTGCAATCTCATCTTGCTGTGCAACTGCACCACAACGCTCATAATGATCAAAAGGAACATTTAGCTTTTAACTCTTAGCTGAGTTTTGAGTTTGTAATCTGCCGCCGGTTGATTTTATTCAGCCGAGGGGGTGCTCCCCACCATCCGCGTTGGAAGCGGTTTAACGCCTGGAAGCTTAGATGAGCTGAGTGAAATAGCCTAGAAACGACGAGATAAATCCCGCTGAGCGAGAACAGGTCTCAAAAGTGTCGAAGAACTTACGGTGGTATTCTTTAAAAAAAAAAAAAAAAAAAAAAAAAAAAAAAAAAAAAAAAAAAAAAAAAAAAAAAAAAAAAAAAAAAAAAAAAAAAATCCCTATATAAATCTTATATAAATCCTTGGAAAGGAAAGATTTATGTAAAGAAAGAATTTTTTAAGAAGACCACCGTAACATTCTTACGGTGGTATTCTTAAAAGAAAATTCTTTATATAAATCTTATATAAATCATTGGAAGGGAAAGATTTATGTAAAGAAAGAATTTTTTAAGAATACCACCGTAACATTCTTACGGTGGTATTCTTGAAAAAATCTTAAGATTTATATAATGAAAGAATTTTTTTAAGAACAAGCACCTGGCTTACGCCAGCCCTGGCTACTCCAGGGGTGCTTGGCCTTCGGCAAGACCCGCTGCGCGGATCGCTCGCTTCGCTTTCGTGTTACACGGGCAGTTCTAATCTTTAATTGTTGGTCTCTGTCATAATAAAAGTATAGGTCCAAATACGAATTATCATTTCTCCGTTTCGGCGCCCCTGGAAACGGGCAGAGGCATTGTGTCCAACGTGCAACCTTGACCACGATTGGGGTACTTTCTTTTAAATGTCTTGAACCTACGCTCTGAATAGTACAACTGGTATTGCCTGTGTCCTCTTCCACCATTACGACAAAAATTTTTGTAGCCTGCGTAATAGTGCTTCTTGAAAATTTCTACAACCTCGGAAGAAATACGACCAAGAACTTCGAGATCTTCGAGACCTTCCAGAAGTTTGAGACCTTCCAGAACTTCGAGACCTTCCAGACCTTCGAGAACTTCGGCACTTTCGAGAACTTCGGCACTTTCGAGAACTTCGGCACCTTCGAGAGCTTCGGCACCTTCGAGAACTTCGGCACCTTCGAGAATTTCGGCACCTTCGAGAACTTCAACACCTTCGAGAACTTCGGCACCTTCGAGAACTTCGGCACATTCGAGAACTTCGGCACATTCGAGAACTTCGGCGCTTTCGAGAACTTCGGCGCCTTCGAGAACTTTGGCACCTTCGAGAACTTCGGCGCTTTCGAGAACTTCGGCGCCTTCGAGAACTTTGGCACCTTCGAGAACTTCGGCACCTTCGAGAACTTCGGCACCTTCGACAATTTCGGCACTTTCGAGAACTTCGAGAACCTCGACACCTTTGAGAACTTCGGCACCTTCGAGAACTTCGGCACCTTCGAGAACTTCGGCAGCTTCGAGAACTTCGGCAGCTTCGAGAACTTCGACACCATGGCTTAACGATGATCGTTCTTTACTCAACGATGATCGTCCACGGCTGAACGATGATCGTCCATTGCAAAACGATGATCGTTCAGGGCTCAACGATGATCGTCCATGACTCAACGATGAGCGTCCATGGCCTAACGATGATCGTCCACGGCTCAAGGTTGAGTCGTCGAAATCGAAATTAGTCGATCGATCGAATCGAGAAAAAAGTCTGACAGACAGACAGACAGACAGACACGAAACCTCTTTTATTTATAAGACAACAAAAATTTACGATGAAATGACTTTATTGATTCCTTGATGGAGAAATCCTTGCAAGTTTGATATAACGTTGGAAATTTAGCGGCATGTTCTCGTTTTAAAAACACAACTTGCTTTTTGTTTTTCGACAGGTGCTGTTTTCTTATTTTTTTTGTTTCTGTAACCCATTTCCAAAAATGGCGGTTTCTTCGTTTCATTACTGCTGAAGTTTCAGGCATCTTTCACAGGTTGAATGTACACGTGCCCTTGATATCACGTCGGGCCCTGCCAAAAAAATCGAATAGACCTTTACTCTCGGACAGGGGTCAGCGTGTCCGCATTCTGCCGGGTTCTGACGGATTGGGAAAACCGATCGGGTCACAGATTTTTAGTAATAGAGATACCACTATTAGTATACTCGTATGCTGCTACATGGCACGTTCAAATGTCAGAAAACATAAGAGAAGATATACTTTATTAACCCGTTTAGAAATGATTATAATCTTTGATCAGATTGACGTAATGGGCAGTTAAAACTGAAGTCATGGACAAAAATATATTTTTGATGACCTTGACCTTGATTTTGAACCTTTTAGATCCAAGAAAATTGATACGGTTCATCCTCGGAATCGTCTTTATAAGGTGCCATTTTATGGTTTTGATCAGAGCAAGTTAAGAGGCCAAAACGTGTGTGATATGTGTTACAGGCAGACAGACAAACGTTTAACAGAACAGTGTAACAAAGTTGTCTAAAGTACGTTCGGAAAGAACTTAGAAACACACTGGTTGTGGTTGCCAGGTATTTTCTTTTACCAACCATAACCACCACTTACACCATCACTATCATCACCATCACCAACATCGTCATCATCACCATCATCATCATCATCATCATCATCATCATCATCATCATCATCATCATCATCATCATCATCATCATCATCATCATCATCATCATCATCATCATCATCATCATCATCATCATCATCATCATCATCATCATCATCATCATCATCATCATCATCATCATCATCATCATCATCATCACCATCATCACCATCATCACCAACTCTCTCACCATCAGTCACACCGCCATGGCCACCACCAATACACTCCTCCTCCTTCTTCGCGTATTGGCTTCCTGCCCACGCTTGCCTCGTTGTGGGCACTCGTTTGTTGTATTCGCCACTGTGCTCTTCGCGGAAAGAAACGTATCGATCGGGTTTCTGTGCAGGAGTATGTTCGTGTGCAGCATGAAGAATGTCCATCTAACAGTGCATAATAAAAAAAAATCCCTTCTACCTTTGATATTTGCTCTGTACTTTGCGTTCCGTTCCGGCATTCCCTTCTCTTTTCCACCCCATTCTGTTCCTGCTGCATGACCCTGTTTAAACCATTTTCGCTTGTATATATGTCTGCATGCTCGCTTCTTTATTTGGTCCCGGGAACTCTCCGCTCTCTCGTTCCACTCCGAAGCGGGTCAGGTTTTCCTGTATTTGTTTTCCCATGATCGAGCGTTGAGCGGCTGGAATCCTCTGTCCCGACGCCCAGGGGGACCTACCACCTGCGGAGCACCCCCCCCCTCCTTCTTCCCCCTCCCCCCTTCACCTCTCCCCTCTCCCCCACCAACTTTCTCTCCACGCCTCCACCTCACCCTCCACCAGCGCTTTCGAGTGAGTTGACGCGTTGTTGGGCGCGTGTGGGTGGATGATACTTGTTTGTGGCTTGTGTGGGCGTTAGTCTAAGGTTTTTGCCTTAAATCATCAGTGTATGTTTGTGCTAGTGTGTGCGTATATGTACGTTCGTGTGTTTGTATTCCTTTATGTGTTTTGTTTGTGTGTGCGTGTGTGTATAAATATGTATATATATATGTATATACATAATACATATATACATATATATAGATATATATATGTATATGTGTGTATGTGTGTGTGTGTGTGTGTGTGATTCGCTTACGTTAGAATGTCTTTAATGTGTTTATGCCGTGTGTGTGCGCTTGTTTGTATGCATGTCTGTATAAATATTTACCTAACTATTATACATAGAAAAGGACTTATGCTCATAGGGTCCCGCCACGTATTCTGTAGTCATCATAGCTCGTTTCATCTAATTCGTGTATGGTTTCACCTCTAGCTATATCATCTTCAAGGCTATTTCAGGCCTTTACGCATCTGTAAAGATAACTATATATTTCATATCCTTCATGTGTGTGAATTTGTGTGTGTGCGTGCGCGCTCTTGTACTCTTGGTAATTGATATAGACGTAAGCATGGCAGAATACATGTGGACATGTGACTGTATGTGCGTGTGTCTATTTCCGTGCCCCTCTGTGTATTTTTTTTTTCTTTCTGCAACATTTGCATTTGCTAATTTGAGTCTGCGCCCTCAGCCCCACAAGTGATGTTTCTGTGTTTATTTGCGTCTGATCGCGTTTGTTTGTGACGTCGCTGATCGTGTAGTCGGATCGCACCCGCGTTTCCGCTTGTGATCGTGTCTCGCGGAACCATCGCATTCCGAAGTCATCTATGTTATGTGTATGTGTGTGTGTGTGTGTGTGTGTGTGTGTGTGTGTGTGTGTGTGTGTGTGTGTGTGTGTGTGTGTGTGTGTGTGTGTTTGTGAGGGAGAGATGGAAAGAACGCGTGTTCGCGCGCGTGTGTGTGTATGTGTATGTGCGTGTGTATGTACTGTATACGAGTATACAGTAATGTGTGTGCATGTGCATGTGTATATAATATGTGTGTGTGTGTGTGTATATATATATATGTGTGTGTGTGTGTGAGGGAAAGAAAGAAAGAACGTGTGAGAGTATGTGCGTGTGTATGTAGCCTACTGAATGCACAGTAATGTGTATGTGTATGTGCCATTGTTTTTTTGTGTGTGTGTGTATGTGGGTATGCCTGTGTATATGTATGTGTTCGTGTGTGTGTGTGTATGTGGGTATGCCTGTGTATATGTATGTGTTCGTGTGTGTGTGTGTTCATGTGTGCGTGTGTATTTGTGAATTGGTAATTTACAACAGGTCAGCGCACATTAGACGTGTGTAATATCTTTCACAGTCATTATTTTCCTTTCTGACATCAGTAGCAGTTTGAAGAAAGAAGTGAATAACGCATCATGACAGGAACAAGAAACAGCAGTAATAATCATTAGGATAGTAATAAAACAATGATAAAGATAATAGTAATAATAATAACAGTAATGATGATAATAATAATAATAATAATAATAATTAATACTGATAATTATAATAATAACCATGATAATAACAACAATAACAGTGGTAATAATAAGAATAACAATGATAATAATGATGATAATAATATTGATGATGATAATAAACATGATAATAATCATGATAATAATAATATTGATGATAATAATATTGATGATAATAATAGTGATGACAATAATAATGATGATGATAATAATGATGATAATAATATTGATGATGATAATAAACATGATAATAATCATGATAATAATAATAACAATAGTAATAACAATGGTAATAACGTTAAATGTGACGATCATGTTCAAAAGGATGACTGTGAGAGCAATGACACTATACTGTCAATGAGGATAATAACACAGAGGTAATATACACCGTAGAAAATACCCAATATAAACAGAATGTCCAATAAAGCAGCATACCTCTCAAATTTCCGTAATTGTCTGCTCTTTACAATAACACTGATTATATTAGTGTTGGAGGCATGCCCCTCCCCCCTATGCCGTAGGCAATAACCTGCCTTATGTACCAGCTACTCAAGGCCCAGAGTTCCGTAGCACACTAGGTGTAATATTTTCATGCATCTCCGTACGTTCATCTCCGTTTTCTTTCATTCGTGTTTAGGTCTTGTTTTGTGTGCACGTGTATACAGGGTGTTCCAAAAGTAGGTGGGCACTACGTGGAATATGTGTTTCGGTCATTATACTCTGTAAAATTTAATTGTCAATGTAATGATTGCAATAGTAAATATATTTGTATATCTAGTCTCAAAATAGATATTATAATTTACAGTCCACCTATTTTTGTAATTGTAATCTCAATATTAATGTTATCATTTACCGTCCACCTACTTTTGGAAATGTAATCTCAATTTTTTTTTTTGTCACTGTCCACATACTTTTGGACCACCCTGTATATTACACGTATTGTCGTGGCTGTAACTCCCCTTCCCTCTGCTGAATAAAATCGTCTGCAGTTAGTTATAAGCAAGCACGTAAAGGAACACTCATCAAAGAATGGGATGTGGGTTGTTTACAGTGGTGAAGAAATTTGTCTAATGTTCGTCAGAGCTGAATATACAGGGTGTCATAAAAAGTACTCTAAAAATATTCGCAAATATAACCACAAATAGTGAGTATATTTCTGGAACACCCTTTATATGCTTTTATTTGTATATGTGCATATGTTTTTTTATTTATACGTAAATACAGTGTTCCAAAAATGTACTTGCCCTTTGAGTCCATTCGTGATTATCTTTCTAAGCGACCTTGTATAATGACCATGTAATGAAAAAATGTATCTCATAACTATGTTTATGAATATTCCCTTCTACGTGGTTATGTATAAAATGTTTGCGAGCACGTATGATTATGCCTGAAAGCGCATGTGTTTATGTATTTAAAAATTCATGGCCGCGTATGCTTATTTTTTGTATATACATACATGTATTTGTATATGCTTTTGTGTATATAAGGAGTAAAGTGGATGTGCTTACCTCAGAAGGCGCTTAACTGCAGCCGATGTCGTCACATTCGTCATACGTGTTCGAACGGCTAGGGCTAGTGACCATCACTGGTGTCATACATGTCCATTTAAAAGACATGTACTGTACAGTGTGGTGATTTTTCTTAATGTTTTTTTTTAGGATATATTTATTTTGAGAACGTTTTAAATCGTATTTAATTGAGGTTTTTTAGTTATGACTCATGAGCGGACGAAGAGGGAGGGTCGCCATGTAAACGAAGCGGTGGGGGTAAACCAGCCTAGGCTGTCGGGCCCTGCTGTGGAGAAGGTGCTCCGTCTTGGTACATTGCTTCTGACCCAGGCAGTGGGCGGGAGTCAGGGGTGTCCCTTCATCCACAAGAGCTAAAATATTTTTGAAAGGGGAACAATTGGGCGTGAGAAGGGTGGAGGATTGGTTGCAAGCC